>NC_077229.1:78985275-79137775 GCF_027887165.1 Monodelphis domestica
TCTCTCTGCCTCTCTCCCTCTCTCTCTCTCTCTCTCTCTCTCTCTCTCTCTCTCTCTCTCTCTCTCTCTCTCTCTCTCTGTCTCTCTCTCTGTCTCTCTCTCTCTCCCCCTCTCCCTCCCTCTCTCTCTCCCCCTCTCTCTCCCTCTCTTTCCTCTCTCAGGCTCAGAAACACATGGGGCCACACTCACCCGTTAAAAGCCCCTCACACACAACGATGCACACAGCCTCTGGGCCCAGGAGCTCCCAGGGGGCCAAGAGAACAGAAGAAGGAGTTTTCCCAGCACAGAGCCCGGAACTGGCTCTCCTCCCATCCTACCCAGCTCCCCCTTCAGGGCCCTTTCACCCCTGGCATCCGACAGGCCCCTTGAACAGGCTATGTTTCATGTCCAACAGCATCCCTAGGGGTCCAGGCCTGGACAGCCCCTCCCCTCCGCCGGCCTCCTTTGCCTGGGTTCCTCCCCGGGTTTGATTAGAACCAGACCCTTGGTGGGAACACCACATGGAGGGAGGCTGGGGGAGAAGGGGAGACAGGGAGGCTGACAGGAGGGCCCAGAACGGGGAGTTTGGGTGAGCCTGGAACCTCACAGCGGTTGAAAGAAGCAGGATTCCCATTTTAGAGTTGGTCACAGCTTGGAAATCACAGTGCACAAGGGTTCTTAACCTTGTTTGTGGCCTGGGCCCCTCTCGAGGGCTGTCTGGCAAAGCCCGCAGGCCTCTTCTCAGAATCATAATGGCAAATAACTGCAGGAAATATTACATTTCAGTTAGAGATTAGTGAAAAATGAAAACGTCCTTTTTCCCCTGCCTGCTAAGCCCCAAGGATCTTGGAAATCTAGCTCTGGGCCCCAGGTTAAGAATCTCTGACCTAGTCCAACCATTTTTCAGGTGGAAAAACTGAGGCCCAGAGGACCAGGATTTGCCCAGTAATCCAGTGGCTGATCTAGGACGAGAGCCAGGGTCTCCTGGCCCCAGTGGTTAGACTCACTTTTCCCTTATATCATCTCATGCCTCAGGTTCCAATTTCCTGGTCCTTGGCCACTTAGAGGCAAACTTTTAAAGGAGAAAGCCTAGTTCCTTTTTCAAAAATCCACAAGCTCCACCTACTTTCCTCCAATATCCTCATTTACACAGTCTCAGAGATAGGGCCATCTTGGTAACACAGCCTCCTGCCCTCCTTCAGGAGGGGAAATTTCTTTCCTTTGGCTCCGGAGTCCTTGTCCCAAGCTTCTGACACACCCAATGTTGGATCAGGCCAGACAGAGCAGGCCAGAGCAGATCTCTCCTGCCCCTCCCATCTTCCCCTCTACCTCCTCCCCCTGCTCTTTCTACCTTTACTATCCTTCCTTCCATCGCTAGCTTGGGACCTTTCCTATGGAAAGGCTCAAGCATCCAGGCTGTCTGGAAGAAGTTTAAGTAGACTAGAGTGAAAAGCCCTGGACTAGGAGTCAGCAGACCTAGGTTCAAGCCTCATCCTGCCCCTAATTCACTATATGTCCATGGAAGAAAGGGAGGGAGGGAGGGAGGGAGGGAGGGAGGGAGGGAGGAAGGAAGGAAGGAAGGAAGGAAGGAAGGAAGGAAGGAAGGAAGGAAGGAAGGAAGGAAGGAAGGAAGGAAGGAAGGAAGGAAGGAAGGAAGGAAGGAAGGAAGGAAGGAAGGAAGGAAGGAAGGAAGGAAGGAAGGAAGGAAGGAAAGGTGGAAGGAAGGGAGGGAGGGTGGATGGGTGGGAGGAAGGAAGGAAGGAAGGAAGGAAGGAAGGAAGGAAGGAAGGAAGGAAGGAAGGAAGGAAGGGTGGAAGGAAGGGAGGGAGGGTGGGTGGGAGGAAGGAAGGAAGGAAGGAAGGAAGGAAGGAAGGAAGGAAGGGTGGAAGGAAGGGAGGGAGGGTGGGTGGGAGGAAGGAAGGAAGGAAGGAAGGAAGGAAGGAAGGAAGGAAGGAAGGAAGGAGGGAGAGAGGGAAGGAGTGTAGAAGGAAGGAAGGAAGAAAAGAAGGAGGGAGGGAGAGAGGGAGGGAGGGTGGAAGGAAGGAAGGAAGGAGGGAGGGAGAGAGGGAGGGAGGGTGGAAGGAAGGAAGGAAGGAAGGAAGGAAGGAAGGAAGGAAGGAAGGAAGGAAGGAAGGAAGGAAGGAAGGAAGGAGGGAAACATTCTTTTCTCTCTCTAGACCACAGCTTCTTTCACAAGAGGGGACTAAATTCAATGATCTCTAAGTTCTTCCCAAGACATTACCCTTCTCTGTTCCAAAGGCCCTCCCCGCTCAGGCATCTTGAGAGGCTTCCCCTCTTCTATCTTCCAAAGTCCCATCCAGTGCTAAGGAATTCTTAGGACCCACAGGAACACTGGGAAGGGTAGAAGAGGGGAAGAGGGAGAAGGAAGTGCCAGATTGGCAGCCATATGTAGATGAACCGTACGTCTATTTGGGCCCCAGCCCAACGAGCCCCCTCCTTTTCCAGGCCACCCCCAGTCACTTGCCCTAAGGTCAGCAAGAGGGGAGAGGGGAAGAGCCCAGGCCCCACTCTACCCAAGCCCCCAGGCAGGACCATCCTGTTGTCTGGGGATAAGAGCGGGACAAAGGAGACAGTGAAGCGAGACCAGGAGCTCAATCCCCTTCTCCCCCTTTGCTCCCCCAGATCAAGCCCGTTCCACCCTTCAGGTCAAAGGAGAAGAAGCTGCCACTGATGGGCCAGTGAAGAGGCCCTCTCCCTCTCCAGCTGGGCCAGGATAAGCGGCTCAAAGGACCCCAGGGAACAAAGGGTCTTCCTCTCCTCCCCCCTAACCCCCACTCCCACCCTCACCTCTCAGGGCTGGGGCAGAGCAGAGCATTCTGAAAATGGGCAGGAGAGAGATGCCCATAGGAAGAGAGCATTTTCAAGTCAACTCCACATATTTATTAAATGTCTACTGTGTCCCGAGCCCCAAGTTCAGGGCTGGGGTCACAATAGAGAGTCAGGGGGTAGGGAAACTGGTCCAGGTACACAATTAAGTCTCATATAAGGACACGTGAAACCAGTCCAAAGATGCCCAAGCACCGACCTTGGTGTCGAGATGTTCTGCCTCAGACACTTACTACCTATGTGACCTGGGCAAGTCATTAGCCTTTCTCTGCCTCAGTTTCTTTATCTGTGAAACAAGAAGGTGAGGCTCAATAACCGCCAAGATCCCTTCCAGTTCTTATGAAATGGGGTTGAAGCTGGAGGGATCAGGAAGGCTTCTGGTCCTCAGAACTGATCTAGTCCAATTCCCTCATTTTACAGAAGAGAAAACTGAGTCATAGTGAGGGAAAGGACCTGCCCAAAATCATCCAAGTAGACAGCATGAGAGATTGGGCAGGGGGTCACTTCAAGAATCTTTAAGCAACAAGAACACCTAGGCTAGGACCTTGGATTCTGCATCTCTCCCTGACCCACTGCTTGGGGAAGCCTGAGGAAAGTGTGACCAGGAAGGAGGAGAATCTACCTCCTGCACTAGGGGCAGAGTGAAACAAGGAAGTTTGGAGACTGATGGGGAGTCAGGGAGATGTGGCTGAACAAGTGAAAAAGACCTGAGGGTTATAGGGGACCACAAGTCCACAGATCATAGTCATGGGAAGGGGTCTTCAGAGATGATGTAGTCCAACCTCAGAGCAATTTAATGATAGAAGGGACAACCTTTAGCATCAATGAGCTTCCTGTCTTTGAGTCTGGATGTTCCTGACTAAGGATGAGGGTCCCTGTCCTGGATGGGAGATAGATGAGGTCAACTCTACCCGCAATAAGTCCTAAACCAAAATAATCCAACCTAACTCCAGAGCTGGAGACTCAAGGCACTTTGGGGAGGATGGAGAGGAGTTGCCCAGGATATGGGGCAGGGGGAGGGGAGAGTACCCTGAGCATCACATGAAGCCTGGGCATTGCCCCATCCCTCTCCCTTTCCCTTCAATCTTAGAATCAATACTAAGGATCAGTTCCAAGGCAGAAAAGCAGTAAAGGCTGGGCAATGGGAGTTAAGTGAATTGCCCAGGGTCACACAGCTAGTAAGCATCTGAGGCCACATTTGAACCCAGGACATCCCATCTCCAGGTTTGGTACTTTATCTAATGAGCCACCTAGCTGCCCATCCCCTGCAACATATAGGGTCAAGGACACTGAGAGGCTGACTCTGATAGAGCCAAGATCTTGCAGGCTTCAAGGCCAGCTCTCTGCATGCCTCAATGTCCCTCCCACAGACCATCCCCAGGACAACCTCTGGCGCTTGAAGACAGGACCAGCTTACTGTGCTATCTCTGAATCCCTGGCCCCTAGCAAGGCCTTGACCAAGAGTGAGTGCTCAATAATCTCTGGCCTCGATTGGCTGGGATCGTCTGCAGAATGAGGCAGGGGCCCAGATTGCCAGACTTCTAGGCATGGAATACTGCAGCCACTGTCAGACTCAGCTGATGCATTACTTGGTTTTGCTGAACTATTTTTTCCCCACTTTCTTTTTTTTATTCTTTGTTACTAGGGATGGCTCTCTGGGAAGGGGAGGGGACGGATATATTTGGAAATGAAGGTGACGTAAAAACAAAAGATATCGATAAAACAGTTTTCAATGAGGGAGTAGTGGGCGAGGGGCCGCCCAGGTCCCTTCCACCCTCGAAAGTCCTACAATCCCCTCCCGGAGGTGATACTTCCAGACGTCACTGGCCCCTCCCAGACCAGAAGTCAGGCCTGCTCCCCCTGAGTCATCCACACTCTCCTCTCCCAGGGCGGCCCCAGGAGGGGAGGACTCTGCACATTCACTCGCAGGGTGAAACTCCAGCTATCTTATCTTCATCTCCTAAGACTCAGCCAGACTCCAGGTGGACCTTGATAGCCAGGAATGGCCCCAGCCCTTTTCCTCCTCCAGCAAAAATGCTTCCTTCCTCCTTCCCCCACTCACTGCCTCTTATTCTTCTAACCTTCAAACCCCATCTTCCAACTCTGGCACTCAAGGCCCTCCAGGGTCTGATGGAAACTTCACAGGGAGCTGGAGTAGGTCAAGAATCAGATGCCAAGTGTGGAGCCAGAGGCTTCGATCAGAATCCCTGCTTTCTGCTGGGTTTGTACCCCAAAGAGATAATAAGGAAAAATACATGTACAAGAATATTCATAGCTGCGCTCTTTGTGGTGGCCAAAAAATGGAAAATGAGGGGATGCCCATCAACTGGGGAATGGCTGAGCAAATTGTGGTATATGTTGGTGATGGAATACTATTGTGCTCAAAGGAATAATAAAGTGGAGGAATTCCATGGAGACTGGAACAACCTCCAGGAAGTGATGCAGAGTGAAAGGAGCAGAACCAGGAAAACATTGTACACAGAGACTGATACACTGTGGTACAATCGAACGTAATGGACTTCTCCATTAGTGTCAATGCAATGACCCTGAACAATCTGCAGGGATCTAGGAGAAAAAACACTATTCATAAGCAGAGGACAAACTGTGGGAGTAGAAACACCGAGGAAAAGCAACTGCCTGACTACAGCGGTTGAGGGGACATGACAGAGGAGAGACTCTAAACGAACACTCTAATGCAAATATTAACAACATGGCAATGGGTTCGAATCAAGAACACATGTAATACCCAGTGGAATCACGCGTCAGCTATGGGGGGTGGGGGGGAGGAAAAGAAAATGATCTTTGTCTTTAAATGAATAATGCATGGAAATGATCAAATAAAATATTATAAAATTAAAAAAAAAAAGAATCCCTGCTTTGTCACGTACTGACTGTGTACTTTTAGGCAGGTCACTTTGGGCCTCCCAGACTCAGTTTCCTTACTTGTGAAATGGGAAAAAACACTGGCTTGTAAATCTCAAGTCAAAGTGAGAAGCCTTTATTAAGCTCCTACTTAGCCCAGGCACTGTGCTGAGCTCAGGAGAAACAACATGCAAACATCTACGCACAGCCTCAGGCGCTCCCTGGCTGTGAGATCCTGACCAAGTCCCTTAACTAAATCCTTACCATTCTGCCTTGGAACCAATCGATTCTAAGACAGAAGATAAGGGGTTAAAAACAAAACAAATAAATATCTATGCACAAATAAGATACGACAAGATAGACAAACCAACAGACAGGTGGATGGATGGATGGATGGGTGGATGGATGGATGGATGGATAGGATAGGATAAACTGGAGATAATCTGAGAAGGAAGGCACTACCAACATGAAGGAGCATTGAAGTTTCTTGCAGAAAAGAACTTTTGCTTAAACTTGAAGAAAACCAGAGAGAAATGTTCAGCCATTTATCACTCATGTTCAACTCTTCAAGACCCCCCATTTGGGGTTTTCTTATCAGAGATACTGGAGTGGTTTGCTATTTCCTTCTCCAGCTCATTTTACAGATGAGGAAACTGAGACAAACAAGGTGAAGTGACTTGTCCAGGGTCACACAGCTAGTTAACTTCTGAGGGCAGATTTGAATTTGGGTCTTCTTTATTCCAGACTTGGCTGCTCTGGTAGTTAATTGATATGAATAAATGTGAGGCTCTTCCACTTAGGAGCCTCAGTTTTCTCCTCTGTAAAGTGAGGGGAGGAGACTAGATAATGTTTAAGAGCCCTTTCTTCCCTATAGTCTAGGGTCACACACACCCCAGCCCTCCAGTCTGGGTGGACCTTCCACCTTCTTGCTTTGGTATCTTGGCTCACACCCTTCCTTCTTTCCCAGAAGGAGGGTGTGTTGGAAAAAATCCTGGACCTGCAGTTCTAACCCATGAGTCTGAGCCCCACCTCTCTCTTCCAGGATGTGAGCCACCTTCACTACCTGAAAGACCTTGTGGGGGTCTCTACAATAAAGAGGTTGGATGAGACGATGCCTGAGGCTTCCTTTCAGCTCTCAGCACAAGGCTTTGAGTTCTCACTGAAACTTCTCCAGCTGAGCTAGACCTGCGGTCAGAAAATCCCACCTCTGACCCTTATTAGCTGTATGAGCTTGGGCAAGTCAATTAACCTTCCCCAGCCTCAGTTTCCCCATCTGTAATATGAGGATAATAATAATGGTCCTCACTACACCAGGGTGTTGTAAGGATCAAATGAGAAAACCCACATAAAGCCCTACCTAAAAGCTGGCTATTGTAATTACTATCCATAAGGCTTTGGGCAAGTCATTCCCCTTCATGAGCCTCAGTTTCCCCATTAGAAAGACAAGAAAGAATCAGAGGACTTAATTCGAGGAATGTTCTTAGATCTAGCCCAATCTACTCATTTTATAAAATTGTTGCTTTTTTCGGTGTTTTTTTGGTCCTATCTGAGTCTCTGTGACCCAATAAAGGGTTTTCTTGACAAAGATACTGGAGTGATTTGCCATTGCTTTCTTGGGCTCATTTTACAGATAAGGAAACTGAGGCCAACAGGATTAAGGTTCACATGGCTAGTAAGTACCTAAGACCAGATTTGAACTCAGGGAAGTCAATCTTCCTGACTTCTGGCCCAGGGTTCCACGCAGTGTGGCTGCTCCCATTTTACACACAGGGAAAGTGAAGTCCAGATAATATGGGCCAGTTTCCTAGAAGATGAAGGGGTCCCCAAGAGTCAGGGCTGGAAGGGATCACAGATCCCTCTTCTCTCCCTCTTGCAGCCCTCTTGTACTCCGGAGACATCTTGTCACCCTCCCCAGACTTTGTGCCTTGGGTGTGAGGGTAGAAGCCAAGCTTCACTCATCTCCGTCTCCCCCTGAGCTAGGGTTTGATGGATGGAAGGATTTCCCCAGGAGAAGGGGGGAAGGAGAGGACATTCCAGGCAGGGGGCAGATTACAAGTGAAGATACGGTGAAAGAGAAACCTGGGACACAGATACACACAAACTCACTCATATTATTGCGGGGAGGGACTCTGGGCTGTATAGACTTGTCTGGCCTGGCATTGAGGCTGGAATATTAAAGACGGTGAGGCACCTCAGTGGCTAGAGTGCTGGGTCTGGAGTCGGGAAGAACTGAGTTCAAATCCAGCCTCAGAGAGTGTGTGGGAGCCTGAGCAAGTCTCTTAACCTTCAATTTCCTCATCTGTAAAATAATCTGGAGAAGGAAAGGGGCAAACTAGTCAAGTGACCTTGGAAAAGTCATTTAACCCTATTTGTCTGTTTCCTCATCTATAACATGAGTTGGAGAAAGAAAGGGGAACCCACTCCAGGATCTTTGAGGTAAAGTAAACTGAACACTAGACTTGAAGATGAGTTCAAATTCTAATCCCATCTCTGAGACTCAGTTGCTGTGACTGTAAAATGGAGTTAATACTTACACTTATAGGCCCTCTCCCTGAAGATTTATGTCTCTCTTTTATAACTCTTACCTTTTGTTCTAGTAACAACTCTAACTGGGGAAATGGGGGTTAAGTGACTTGCCCAGGGTCACACAGCTGGTGCTCTATCCACTGTGCCACCTAGCTGCCTATATCTTCCATGCCTCTTGGGCAGGCACAAGGAATGGATGAGGAGTGGGACGGGGAAAAAGCCCAGATTGGGGGGGGGGGTCATCTGGTCCAACCCCATCACTTCACGAAAGTCAGAAGACCTGGAGAGCTTCAGTCAGTGACTTGCTCAGGGTCCCGGGCAGAGCCAGGGGTCCAGCTGCAGTCCTTTCACTTGGGCCCCCAATTCAGTGCCTTTTCCACGACACCTAGATTAAGTCAACTGGAGGGGTAGGATGGGCCAGACTGAGAGTCAGAGACCCGATGCTCTTTGGGATCTGAGAAATCGTTTCAGTTTGCTTCACAAATTTATTTATCAAGTATGTGTGAAGTCTGGGGCTGCACACTAAGGAAGTTAAAGAAATACGGTCAGTGGATGGAGAGCTAGTCCTGGGTTCAAATGTGAGCCAGTTCTTAGCTGTGTGATCCTGGGCAAGTCATTTAACCCTGTAGCCTAGCCCTTCCTGCTCTTCTGGTTCCAAGGCAAGGGCCAGTGGAGATGCTCTCTCCAGTCTCTCCGGCTCTGCCATTCTGTCTAGTCCCAAACAATGGACTCTCTCCAGCTTTTCCCTGGCTCACATCCATGTAGAGCCATGTCTTTGGGGCTGGGGAAGACTTGAGGGAAGAGAGAAGAGGGATAAAGAGAGAGGAAAGCAGGGCAGAGATGGAAAAAGGAGCGGGAGAAAAGGAAGGAGAGCTTCCATTCTTTCCTACCCCCTTAAGAAGCCAGCCCGCTGCCATTAGGGCGTAACCTAGCTTGGTCTTCCCTCAACATCGCTCTACCTCCAGGGAGCTCTCCGAGCACCCCACCGGGCTGAGGTCGGGGGTCAGACGATCAGAGGCAGCTGCTACTGCCCCAGCCTCCCATCAGCCAGGAGGGTCCCCTATTGCAAATGGCAGGATCCCCTCCCAGAGGCAGCAGGGCCTCCCTCCTCCACGCCCCCTGCCTCCCATGATGTCTGGGGGCCCAGGAGGGAAACATGTACAAGCATGCAGGGGTCAGTGACCCGAGGCTAGGGCCGGGTGGTCCCACAGCTGTTTGAGGCCAATCTTGCTGTGACCTCACCTCCCAGAGGGGTAGGGGCAGCCGGCAGGAGAAGGGAGGCAAGCCCGGCTCTCTCTCAGTGAGGCAGCTCCCAACACCATTTCCCTGGGGTCCCTTCTCTCTCCCTCCCCATCAGCTGTGGAGAAGCCGGGTCCCAGGGAGAGGTTTAAGGCACAGACTGCCCCAATCAGGGAATGTCAGGGAAGAAGGAGGAACCTCAGAACACAAATGTGGAAGCTAAAAGGAACCTTAGAGCAGAGAATGTCAGACCTGGGAAGACACTAAGAAACTGCAATCTTAGTGCCAGGGGAGGACCTAGAATACAGAACATCAGAGCTGGAAAGACCCTTAGAATAGAGAATGTCAGAGCTGGGAAAGACCTTAGAACAGAGAATGTCAGAGCTGGGAAAGACCTTAGAACAGAGAATGTCAGAGCTGGGAGAGAGCTTAGAACAGAGAATGTCAGAGCTGGGAGGAAGCTTAGAACAGAGAATGTCAGAGCTGGGAAAGACCTTAGAACAGAGAATGTCAGAGCTGGGAGGGAGCTTAGAACAGAGAATGTCAGAGCTGGGAGGGAGCTTAGAACAGAGGATGTCAGAGCTGGGAGAGAGCTTAGAACAGAGGATGTTAGAGCTGGGAGAGAGCTTAGAACAGAGAATGTCAGAGCTGGGAGGGAGCTTAGAACAGAGGATGTCAGAGATGGGAGGGAGCTTAGAACAGGGAATGTCAGAGCTGGGAGGACCCTTAGAGCAGAGAATGTCAGAGCTGGGAGAGAGCTTAGAACAGAGAATGTCAGAGCTGGGAGGGAGCTTAGAACAGGGAATGTCAGAACTGGGAGAGAGCTTAGAACAGAGAATGTCAGAGCTGGGAGGAAGCTTAGAACAGAGAATGTCAGAGCTGGGAAAGACCTTAGAACAGAGAATGTCAGAGCTGGGAGGGAGCTTAGAACAGAGAATGTCAGAGCTGGGAGGAAGCTTAGAACAGAGAATGTCAGAGCTGGGAGGACCCTTAGAGCAGAGAATGTCAGAGGTGGGAGAGACCTTAGAACAGGGGATGTCAGAGCTGGGAGGGATTTTAAAACACAGAATAGTACAATTCTAATGGTTCTCCATCAGCATGGAAGTTCTCTAATAGTGTATCCTAGGGATCACTGCTAAGTTTTGATATTTTTATTTTATTATTACATATTAATATATCATATTATTACTATATTTATTTTATTTTAATATTTTTATCAATAATTCAGATAAAAGGGGCAGCTAGGTGGCCCAGTGGATAGAGAGCCTATGTTTGGAAGGAAAGTCCTAGGTTTGAATGTGGCCTCAGTCACTTCCCAGCTGTGTGTCCCTGGGCAAGCCACTTAACCCCTATTGCCTAGCCCTTACTGCTCTTCTGCCTTGGAACCAACACTTAGTATTGCTTTTAAGAGAGATATTAAGGGTTTTTAAAAAGGGAATTCAGATAAAGGAATAGTTAGCCACATGAGCAAATCCACCAATGCAAGAAAGCCAGGAGGGATCAAAGGAGATCCTTAACAGATCGGAACAAGGAATGGCCTCGAATCGGCTAAAATGCATCGGGGCTCCATGTAAAATCTTACCCTTGGGTTCAAGAAACTGACTTGGCAAACGAAGATTGGAAAGACATGGCTGGCTAGACAGCAATTCCTCTGAAAATGATATGGCAGTTTGGGTGGACTGTAATTTGAATATGAGTCAACAGTCTGATAGGGCAGCCAAAAAAGCTAATGCAATCTCTCCCCCGATCTCCAGCCTCACACGGTCAAGAGCCTTGTTGGACACTTCAAGCTAGATATCCTGGAGACATCTTAAAACTCAACATGCCCCAAACAGAACTCATCGCCTTTCCCTGCCAAGCCTTCCCGTCTTTCAAACATCCCTCTTCCTCTCACAGGCACCAGCATCCTTCCAGTCACGCGGGTTCTTGTTACCTTGGCGTAATCCTCCCCCCCACATTCCTTCCTCCTCGCCCCACACATCCGGGAAATATCCAGATCTTTCTCTTCCTACCTCCCCGATCTCTCTCCAGTCCAAGGCTGCACAACTTCCAGGAATAGGAAGGAGCTGCTCCCACTGTCCCCTACCCTCGTCAGACCTCACTTAAGAGTATGGTGCTCCGTTCTGGGCACCAGCGTTTAAGAGAGACATTGATTAATTAGAGAGGGTCCAGAGAGTGGAGGGCGGCACGATGGCACAGGGGCCCAAGCCCACGGCGGATGAGAAGTGGCTGAAGGAACGGAGAGCTCTCTCATTTGGGGAAGAGAAGGTCTGAGCGGAAAGGAGGGGGAAGGAGCAGAAGGGTATGAAGACAACTATCTTGGGTGTATCTGAAAGGTAGAAGAGGGAGTCCCTTGTGTTCTGTTTGGCTTCAGAAGGCAGAAATAGCAGCGCGGGGTCGAAGCAGCACAGGCAAATTTGAGTCTGATGTTGGAAAAAACTCCCTAACAATTAGAGCTGTCAAAAAGTAGAATGGGCCGCCTCTGGAGGCACTGGGTTCCCTCTCCATGGAGGTCTCCGAGTAGAAGCTGTAGGACCACTTGTTAGTTTTGTCATCGGGGGAATTATTTTTCCATTATGGGTTAGACTAGACGATCACCGAGGTCCCTTTCAACTTTGAAATTCTGTACGGCGGAGCTGGTAGGGGGATCTTGGAACACAGGACGTCAGTCTCACAGGCATCTCAAAATACACAACGTTTACGCTGGGGAGCCCAGAATCAGGACATAGAATGAACTACAGAAAGCCTTAGAAGCTAACCAATTCAACACTCATTTTACAGATGGGGAAACTGAGACCCAGAGGGACAGGAAACTGCCCATGGTCATATGCAGGGAGAGAATCATTGTGAAAGCCAAGAGTAGGTAGGATTCAGGTCTCAGGACTCTGAGGCCACAGCACAAAGGCACTAAAAGAGTCTTTTTCCAGCTGTGGCCCACAGACAGCTGGGAGTGGTGGGGTTCCGAAGGCAGAGGTATCACATGGGATTCCTGATTCCATATGCATCCCAAGCACTGTCATTTTGACCTTTATTCTGTTCCAACAAAATATGCAGCGCGACTCAGTATAACAAATAAGCAAACATCTCTTCTGTAGATGGAATAAAATAATGTCTTGCATATATAGATGACTATTTTTCAAATGTATGTAGATGCTTCTGTGATTAACAAAATGCAAATTCATTTAAAAGCCATATGGAATTCAGAGATGCTTTTCCCCCTCATCATGTATTTTCTCAATCAGCGGCTGTTTGGACATTCAAAAAGGAATGAAAAGGTGGAAAAGCACTCCCAAAAGCTGTAAACTGTACCAGCCTTTTGGGCCCAAGAAGATCTCGGGGCCCTAGGAGAGACTCAGAAACAAGCAGCAGGCAAATTCTCACTCCCAGGCTCCCTACAACAGGGAGAGAGACGAGCACTGCCTGCTGGCAAGAAAGCAAAGGCTCTAAAGACCTGGGGTCAAGCCTCCACCTGGACACTGGCTCGCTATAGCACCTTGGCCAAGTCTCCTCCCTTCTGTGGGCTTCAATGAGCCTATCTCTGCTCTGACTTCCTTAGAGAAGGGATTCTAAGGATCAAAGGAGAAGGCAGCTGAGAAGAATCATAAAATCCAATACAAACTCAGATGGCAGGATCAGTGCCAGATGGGTTGGGTTTCTACCCCTAGGAAGGGCTTCAGGAAGTAGCATAAGAGTACTAGAATAATAGAGTACTAGAATAGAGTAACAGAAGACAAATAGAGAACCCATCTCTATCACTTACTACCCAAGGGATGCCTGCACACATCACTTATTCTCTCTGAACCTCAGTTTTCTTTACTAAAAAATGGGTGAGGGAACTAGATGGTTCTTTTTACTCTGATATTCCAAGGGGCCCCCAGCTCTGAAATTCTATGCTCTGTCTCTCTCAGCCCTAACATGTTATATTCTTAGGGCCCTACCCAGTACTCTGTTCTAAGCTCTCTCCCAGCTCTGACATTTTCTGTTCTAAGCTCTCTCCCAGCTCTGACATCCTAGGTTCTAAGAGCCCTCCCAGCTCTGACATTTTCTGTTCTAAGCTCTCTCCCAGCTCTGACATCCTAGGTTCTAAGAGCCCTCCCAGCTCTAAATCCATTGATTCTATGATAAATCCTTGCTGGGTCCCAGAGAGAAGGCTGAGCTCATCAAAGAGAAAAGGCACCTTGCCCAGGCAGCCTGCTGACAGACTAGCAGGGGCCAGGCTCTACAGGAAATGCCCTTCATCCTTCTTGTGCCACTCCCATCCCCGGCCAGTGGAGATGGGCCCCTGCCTGCTCCAAGACCTTCTTGCCAGGAGAAGGTGTGGCAGATGGGGCCAGAGGAAACGCTCCTGGATGCCAGGGCCTCCCCCTTGTAACCTCATTTAGCTGACACAGTACTTTGTCCCTCTCTGATGTAAGAATACATATTATACTATCGACATCTGTCTTATCCTCCTAGGATGCTGTGGGTTCCGTGAGGGCAAGGGCATAGTATCATCTGAACTTTACATAGAGTGGGCACAGCCTAGCAGAGTGGAGAGGGCACTGATTAAAGAGTCAAAAAGAGCTAGGTTCAAATCCCACCTCTGGCAGCAGTGGGATCATTGGCAAGTGAGCTAAGTGTTTTTAGCCTCAATTTCTTCATCTGTAAAATCAGTAACTATAGCGCCTCAGAGGACCAAATGAGATGCTGGCTGGAAAGTGATTTGCAAACATAAAAACACTACAGAAATGGCTTTATTAGATGAATAAACCAAAGGAAGAAAAGAGCTGTCATCGGTCATAAAAGACAGAGCTGCTATGTCTCTCTCCAGTCAACAGCACCTTTGGACAGGGGTCACGTTCCCAGAAGGAATGTAAAATACAGATATCAATAACTATATAGGGCACACATTGCATTTCTATATTATAAAGCTAACTGTAATGCATACTGTGGTTGCCAGGCCAAAGCAGGTAAAGTGGGAAATTGACCTCACGAGTTCCTCAGGTTTCTGGGGCATGGCACTGGGGAGAACATCTGGCTCAGTCCCAGGTCAGGCTCTGCTGAGTGCTGGCAGAGGCTCTGGACAATTCCTTTTTCCTTTCCACATCTCAAATCCTCTATACAATGAGAGAAAGGATCTAAACTGTAACATGTGAAAGCCCCCACCATTCTTTACCCCAAGGGTCCTCCCAGCTTTGACATCCTTGGTTCTAAGCTCCCTCCCAGCTCTGATATTCTGTTCTAAGCTCCCTCCCAGCTCTGCTTCTGTTCTAAGCTCCCTCCCAGCTCTGATATTCTGTTCTAAGCTCCCTTCCAGCTCTGACATTCTCTGTTCTAAGGACCCTCCCAGCTCTGACATTCTCTGTTCTAAGGGTCCTCCCAGCTCTGACATTCTCTGTTCTAAGCTCCCTCCCAGCTCTGACATTCTCTGTTCTAAGCTCCCTCCCAGCTCTGACATTCTCTGTTCTAGGAACCCTCCCAGCTCTGACATTCTCTGTTCTAAGCTCTCTCCCAGTTCTGACATTCTGTATTCTTAAATAATCTAAGGGCTGCCTTCATCTTTTCTCCCAGCTCTCTTGCCCTATGCTCCCAAGCTCTGACATTCTTTGTGGGTCTCTTGGTACATGCCCAGGGTGGGGCAAGAGGTGTGTATGCCCAAGGTGGGGCCACTGATGCCCTGGGCATAGCAGGTTCAAGTCCAAGTTCCTTTTGGCAGAGGCTCCGTGTCTCTCCTCTCCCTTTCACTGCCCCTCCAGATCTCCAGCACTATTTCTTCTGCAAGGTTTTAACAACAGAGATTCTTCCCCTTGCCTCAAATTCTTGGAAGAAGCGGGGGCAGGGGGAGCAGCACAAGCAGAACTGAACTTAGTCCAAATCAGGTTAACACCTGCCTGGCCAGGATGGGGACTAGAGCTGACCCCACTCTTCCCTGAGCCTCCCCGGCAGCCTGGCTCCCCAACTCCACTGCCCACTGGTGGGATGCTCAGCTGAGCTAGGCAGGGAGATGAGGGAGAAGTGGATTGGCAGCCAGAATGGTGAGTTCCCTCAGTAGGGAAGCTGCAGGCTACTAAGGCGAAATGTCACATGCATTATCAGATGTAGTTCGGGGTGTTTTATTTTGCATGATTTTTTTCTTTTTCATAAAGAAAGAGTTCATTCTAAGTGGCTTTCGCCTTGGTCAGCCTCAGTTTCCTCATCTATAAAATGGGGATAATAGTATCACCTGCTTCTCAGGGTTCACACAGTGTCTAGGAGGTAGGAAGTGCTGTAGAAATGTCAGCTATGATTACGATGACTAGAAAGAGGAGTTTTATCTAGAAATGCCTGGGATATAAAAAACAAACGGCACCAATAAAAACAATCTGAGCGGAGTTACCCAAGCACAGCAGTAACAACCGAAATCTTTTTCTACAGAGACACCCCACCCCTCCCCTTCCTCTGAGGTATTAAAAGTTTACAATCACTTTTCTCACAACAGCAGAGGAGGACGGAAAGAGCTATTATGATCAGCACTTTCACCCAAGAAGGAAACTGGAAACTCAGACTTGCTCGAGGCCTCAATGCTGACAGGTGACAGAGCCATAATCTGAACCCAGGGCTCCCCATGGCCAAGGCTGGGAGATGGATGAGGGGAGACCTAAAGGGTAGTTACATGACTCTCATCCATCCTGGGACAGCCAAAGCCCAGACTCCTCCATTCCATGAGGAAGATCCCAACCCAGTTCTCATTCTTCCAGAGAAGGGCCCCATGAAAGGCAGGGGGCATCTCCTGCCCTGAGATGCAGGATGCTTGGGGGCACCATGGGCTCCAGAGGCCAGACTGACCCCTTACACCATGGCCCTGGCTCCGGACTCAGCTCTGGGTTCCAATCCCAGATATAACTGAAATTGACTACCCATGTGACTTTGGGGGGGAAAAAACCCCTTCATCTTCCTTGGTGCTCATTTCCTCTTGGATTAAATATTAAATGACCTATGAGGTCCCTTCCAGCTTTGGAGCTAGGGCTATGATCCAATGATCCACGTTCAAATCCCAATTCTATGATATTGAACACGTCCCTTTCCTTTTCATGGCCTGTTTCCTTATCTATAAAGAGGTTGGATGAGATAGTCTTCAAGATCCCTTCTAGCTCCAAAACCTAGGTAACAGGGGCAGCTAGGTGACACAGAGGATAGAGCATCAGGCTTAGAGTCCAGAGGACCTGGGTTCAAATCTGACCTCAGCTACTTCCTAGCTGTGTGGCCCTGATTTCCTAGCTTTGATCACTCTTCTACCTTAGAATTCACAATATGACAAAAAATACAGCTTTAAAAAAAAAACTCTTAAGTAACAGCAGTCGGCATCCAGGGCTTCCCAGAACTTCCCACTCCTTCATCTTTCAACGTCCAGGTCTCATCTCACTACAGTGATCCATCCTATAAAGGAAGGATGGGTCAGTTTACAAGCACACATGGGCTGGAGCCTTTTATAGGACAGATGATTAGGACATGGGTGTAGCTGCCTGCTGTGCCCCAGATTGGGATCTCCCTCAAGCCAAGCGTGGTGACACTCCCATAGAGATGCTTGCCAGGGAGCCATCAGCTCCCGACCGTGAGTGGTAGGAGACGCTTGTCCCAAACCTCTGCTCAAAGAACACCAGCTCTGACAGAAGCGGGTGCTGGGAGCGATGCCAGAGAGAGCCCAGCTTGGTAGGAAGAACCCTGGCCTAGGCCACTTCCAGCTCTGCTAGCCTGTGTTCTAATGGCTCCCTCAACTCTGATATTCTGTGTTCTAACCTCTTTTCCTATTGCTGTTTTGCTCTCTGAGCCTCAGTGTTTCAATCTGTAAAATCAAAGGCCTGACCCAGATAATATTTAAGATCCCTTCTAGCTCTCATAGGCTCTGGATCACCCTGAGCAGAGCTGGTCACGCTCTGCAGGCCAGGACCCAGGGGCTCCATCCCCATCTCCTGACATGCCTGTGACCCACCCACCCCAAGTGGGTCACTCCCCGACACTTTGGACCAGTCCTTTAGCTCTAGGGAGAGTTGGGAGAAGCAAATAAATAACCCCTGGGTCCTTTAAGATAGGATAGTGGGCTTGATAAAAGAGTACAAAAGGCTTCCTTTCAAATGAAGTTTAAGAGAAAAAAAAATCTGGTTCTCTCTCTCCCTCTCTTCCTCCCTCTTCTCTCTCTCCCTCTCCCCCCACCACCCATTTGTCTATAATAAAAGCATCCTAGTCCTTGGCAAGAAAATTCAGAAGGTTCCAGAAAGTCTCTCCTTTTGTCCTTTCTATTTCTCCTTTCCATCAAAAAGAAATCAAAATGATCCTTTTGGGGGAAAAAATAATGATAAAATTGTAGCAAAATGTCTAGTGCTTTCTCCTCCCTCCCCATTGCTTCTATAGAAAAGGGGGGACAAAAGATAAAACTTTGAAGGACCTGGCTACATCACCGAAAATCAACTTGGGGGAGGAGGAGATGACTCTCCAGTCCAATAAAGAAACATTCAGATAAATAAATAATTTTTATAAAACCCAGTTTAGAGATAGAATCAAGATTTTCCCCAGAGAGTAGCCATAAAAGTGCCTGGCCCCAAGGGAGATTGGTTGGAGGGGAAGGCAGCCACAGTCGCTGCAGAGGGTCCCCTCCCCCCAATCTTCTGCAATGACAAGACACTCCCAAATTGAGAAAGGCCGCCGCCAGAGCTGAGGGGGGCCCTTCCAAAGGGAAAATGGGATAGGGAGACTACACTGGCTATTAATTTATTATTTATATGTGTATGGAGAATGATGTTATCTGAAGGATGGATCTCTCTCACCCCTATTAAAGAGCAGCAGCCAGGCTAGTTTAATGAAAAGAACACTGGATTGGGAGGTCAAGGTCTCTCTGATACTGCGTGACCTTAGACAAGTAATTTAATCTCAACAGACTGTAGTTTCCTGCTCTGTAAAAATGAAGGAGAGTGGACTAGACCAGAGGTGTCAGACTGGAGGGCCCGAAACAGATTAAAATGTAGCTGGAAATGTTTAACAAAATAAACGCAAATACAATAGAACACAAATAATGTTACTTTGTGGTTTTCTAAGTCGATATGAGCTGAGTAAGGAAGCACCCACACTGTCCCTTCTCAACCTCAGTCTCATCTAAAGTTACCTCGTAGCTATTTGGCATACATTCTGTCTACACACACATTCTTTCTCTCTCTCTCTCTCGCTCTCTCTCTCTCTCTCTCTCTCTCTCTCTCTCTCTCTCTCTCTCTCTCTCTCTCACACACACACACACACACACACACACACACACACGCATTTTTTCTTTTTTTTAAATTCAAAGTGATTTTATTTTCCCAATTGCACATAAAAATTATTTTTAATGTATGTTTTCCAAAACTTTAAGATGCACCTCCTTCCCTTCCCTCCCCCAATTTGGACATGGCTAGCTAAATTATATATATAGAGAGAGAGAGACAGAGACAGAGACAGAGACAGAGAGGGGGTTGGGAGAGGGAGTGAGAGAAAGAGAGAAAGAGGGAGAGAGAGAAAGAAAGAGAGAGAGAGGAAGAGGGAGAGGGAGAGAGGAGGGGGGAGAGAGAGACAGAGACAGAGACAGAGAGAGAGAGAGAAAGAGAGAGAGAGAGAGAGAGAGAGAGAGAGAGAGAGAGGGAGAGAGACTCCTCCTTTAGATCTGCAAACTCCCTGAGAGCAGAGGTTGCTTTCTCTTTGTCTCTGCACCTAGCTAGTCCAGTTTCAGGAACACTGGAGGTTTTTAATAAATGCTCACTTATCTTTTTTCATTTATATATGTCTATTCAGAACTTAACAAACATTGAATAAACTAGGCATTGATTGATTTTTTTTTCCAGAAGAAAAAATGTAAGCCAGGAGCAAGGAATTGACATGCCCAAGGTGATGACACAGCAGGGGAAAGGCAGTGTTGGGATTTGAACTGGGTGTAGACGTCTAATTCCAGGGCTCTTCCCACTCCGCCATGCTGTTTCTGCAGGCACTGACCACATGTGGACGGCAGATTTAGAGTTGAAAGGAATCTTAAAGATCATCTTCTGGTCCAACCCCAGCCCCACCTCTCCCATTGTACAGATACAAAAACTAAGGCCCAAAGAGGATGGCTGTCTTGCCACCTGAGATCCCAGTGGTAATAATGAGTGGCAGACCTAGGAATCAAAACCATGTCCTCTGAATCTGAATGGAGGGCTTTTTCCAAGATGCCGTCACGCTTCTCCTCATTCCACAGGGCTATTCCTCCCTTGGCTCTCCCTTGGGAATGTTATCTGCACAATAATAATATTAATGGCAATTATTGTTCACACCTACACAAGGCATCCAGAAGTACAAGAAGGCCACCCAATCCTCTCCGGCTTCTGGAAAAGGGCCTGCCCCCAACCTGGAAGGGGAAAGCCAGGTACCAGCTGTGGGACAAGAGGAGATGAGGACCAGGACCCCTTTCCCCCAATATCTAGCCCATCTCAGGCCTCGGGGGTCATGGGGAGCTGGGGACTAAGCACTGGTGTCAGGGAGGAGGAGCCAGGGGGAGGGAGGGATGGGATTACAGGCCCCAGGAGATAATGGACTCGAGGGAAAGGCAGCCCCTTGTGCTGAGGACCAGGGAACAAAGCCCGAACGGAGGGATGGATTAAACCTCTCTACTCCTACCCGATTCCCAACGGCAAAAAGGAAAGAGAAGAAGTGTTCTAGACACAAAGGCGGGGGGCCATTTGTGCAAAGGATCCGAGAACAGAAAGAGATGGGAGAGAGAAAGGAGATAGTTTTTTTTCCTTCTGCTCTGTTCCCAGATCAAAAAAAAAAAATGGGAGTCCTTTCAAAAGGGGAGAATTCAAGGTGGGAAAGCAGGCAAGGTCTGGCCCCAGGCCCCCCTCAAGCCCCTTCATACCCCCAAGACCAACCCCCAGAACAGGAAACCAACAACTAGAAGCAGTGGGGCTGTTCCCTAAAATTGGGACTGTGATGGAGAAGAAGGGAGGGATGGGGCAAAGAGTGTGGGGCGGCGGGAGCTGCTGGATCTCAGATCCTTAACTCATCTGGACTGAACGAATGCCATGCCTGGCTACCTCCACACCAAAGTGTCATTTTCCTGAGTGTGGACTCTTTCTCTAATTGAAGTAGAAGCTCTTCTGGGGGCAAGGAGGCAGGAGGCAAAAAGCCAAGGGTCCTGCGTGTCTTTCTCGGGGCTCTCAGCACAAAAGCTAACCTGCTTTTGGCAATCCTGGCAATGCCATCACCCAGGATGGGACTCCAGAACCCCACACACACACACCCCAATCCTCCTTCTCCCTGGACCCCCGTGAAGAAAAGCTGGGCTAGGTCACAGCCTCAGGGCCCACAAGATCCTTGCAGAGCCAGGAGGGAGGAAAGGGAGAGAAGAGAATCATAATTCCTCATCGATACATGATAAGACGGCTCATTTGTGCTCCGGATTCAGAGACCCAGTGGGTTCAGAGGGTGTCGTGCCAGGCCCAAACTCTGCCTAGTAACAAGCCAGACGTGTCAGTCCTAGGCAAACCATTCGGTAAGACCATTTGGAGCCAGGGGAGGAATCACCTAAGGGACGATACCTGTTCATATCTTCTGACTCAGCAATCTCGCCTTTGACCATTTATCCCCAGGAGGGCAGAGAGGGCAGATGGAGCGCCCTGCGCCCAGAAAC
Source organism: Monodelphis domestica (assembly GCF_027887165.1). Classification (NCBI taxonomy): domain Eukaryota; kingdom Metazoa; phylum Chordata; class Mammalia; order Didelphimorphia; family Didelphidae; genus Monodelphis; species Monodelphis domestica. Next base: position 79,006,370 of record NC_077229.1, read on the forward strand.
CCAGGCAGCACCTTTTGTGGCACCAATTAACAGGAAACCAAAAAGTACCCACTGCCCGAGGAACAGGTAAACGGGCAGAATGGGGTACAGGGAACACATCAGCCTGCCACAAATGACAGATGTGGGGGAGTCAGAGAAAACAGGCAGTCGTGGATGAACCACCCGAAGCAAAGCAAGAGGAATGGGAAGGATCATCCACACAAGGATCACAGCATCAATGAGCAAAGACCAGGAAAAGGAAGTCAAAAGCAGTGATCAACCTTGTGGTCCAAGAGAAAAATAAAACCATGTCCCTGGGATGTAGCAGGAGGGCGACTGCAGGGGCAGAATGGTGCATACATACCTATAGGAGGTTGTCAATTGTCCTTGTGGAAATATTTTTCTTTATTAAGAGGGAGAATCTCTCTCTCTCTTCCTTCCTTCCTTCCTTTTTTCTTTCTTTCTTTCTTCCTTCCTTCCTTCCTTCCTTTTTTCTTTCTTTCTTTCTTTCTTCCTTTCTTTCTTTCTTTCCCCATATCTTCCACCTTAGAATCAATATTATGTATTGGTTCCAAAGCAGAAGAGCGGTAAGGGTTAGGCAATGGGGATTATAGTGACTTGCCCAAGGTCACACAGCTAAGAAGTAACTGGAGCCACATTTGAACTCTGGTTCTCTGAACTGAAGGCCTGGAGCTCTCTGAGATCCATTGAGATCCACTGAGCCACCTAGCTGCTCCCTGAGAAGAATTTCAATGTAGGTGGCTGGGGAACATTATCCAGAAATAATAGTGATAGAACAACAAAAGGCATTAATAAATTTTTAAATAATAAAAGTAGGGGCTTTTTAAAAAGAAAAATAAAGATTTTTTTAAAGGTCTTTCCTTTCCCCAGCAGTTCACCAAAACTAACCAGCACGTCAGAGGGTCCAACAGTTTTTGCAGCATTCAATGCCCATAATCTCCCACCTCTGCAAAGGAGGGAGATGTATCATGTATCTCATTTTAGGGACCGAATTCGTCAACCTCCATATTTTACAGATGAGAAAACAGGACCAGGGAGAGGAAATGCTATCCAGAGCCCAGTCCTGGGTTTAAATCTGACCTCGGACACTTCCTAGCTGCCTGTCCCTGGGCAGGTCACTTGACCCCCATTGCCCAGCCCTGACTGCTCTTGTACCTCAGAACCAACACACCGTATTGATTCTAAGATGGAAGGGAAGAGTTTAAAAAAAGATGATGATGATGATGATGATGTTACTAATACAAGTCCCCATGGAATGAACAAACACTTTACAATCCCTAGAACTGGCATCTCAGACCGTAAAGAAGAAACTCTAGCCCAGACTAGGAATGACCATTCCCCCCTGCTTCCTCGGGAGCCCACTTGCATCCCTGGCCCCACTCAGCCCAGACCCCTCGTACTCAGAGCCGACCAGTCTGTCCCAGAAAAAGGCCAGAGGCTTAGGTGTGCCTCATTGGAGCAGTCCCAGAGAGCAGCATCCCAGGCTGGGGATCCTGCAAGAACCTACGAATCAATTCAAGCACTCGGGTCTGCCAGTAATCCCATGAGAGAGCTAGGGAAGCATCGGGGGCCCCACTATCCCCCATATCCCTGCCCGGCAGGACCCACATGGGGAACCAATGGTCATTCCTCTGATCTGTCACCAGGAGCCGTTCATTCCTCAGAGAGGACACGGTCCTCTGGTCTTGGGAAACAGGAGGTCCAGGTTTGGTCCCAGATCTGGTGCTGCCTGGCCGCTTGTCCTTGGGCAGATCAGCTTACTGCTCAGAGCCTTCATTTTCTCCTCTTTAAAATGAAGAGAGGACTGCGTGACCCTGGGCAAGTCACTTGACCCCCATTGCCTAGCCCTTACCACTCTTCTGCCTTGGAACCAATACAGAGTATTGACTCCAAGACGGAAGGTAAGGGTTTATTTAAAAAAATAAAAAATGAAGAGAGGAGAATACTGGTATTTACTCGACCACCTCACAGGGCTACTGTAAGCCATCCAGAGCTACCAAAATGTAAACTGCTATGGTTATTCGGTCAACAAATGCTTAACTGGAGTCACCAATGTAGAAGACATTATTGAGCTATCTTCTGATGGACCCCCCAAAACACACACACACACACACACACACACACACACACACACACACACATACACACGTGTGCAGGCAAAGTTCTAACATCCCTGGACCTCCAAGGAACGCCGGGCATCATTGCCTCTCCCTGTAAAATACGGAGGCTGGCAAGTTTGACCCCTCAGGTGAGAGCCGCAGATGCGCCTGCCTCCTTTCTTACAGAGGTGGGGAATTAGGGGTGTGGACTGAAACTGGGGGACCATGTGACGTGTTGGTCAGTTTTAGTAAACCGTTAGGAAAAGGAAAAACCTTTTTTAAAATTCTTTTTATTGCTTTGCCTTCTTTAATTGTATTCCAAGATAAGTCTTGAGATGATGTAAAAACAAGTGACTGAAGGACGGTTTCAGAATATGCAAGAATACAGGGTAAGGACTGGCAGCTCATACAGGGCGAGTCCTCACCCCGGGATCCAGGGGCAAAGATCAGCGCGGAGGCTTCTCCAGGGAACACCTAGCGCCCAAGCCCAGCCATCCCCCCAAGGAGGGAAGAGGCTACTAAGGAACTGGCCCAAGGAGAGGGAGAACAGGGGCCGGGTCCAGCCCAGTGACTGAGGGCCCCAGAGGAGGTGGGCAGAGCGGCCTGGCCAGACCTTGGCCTCTTCCCTACTCTATCTCACTCCCTTGCACCCTTGGGAGGGAAGAGTCAATAAATTCCCCAATGGGGAGGGGAAGGAGAAACAGATATCATCCCACCTTAGTGGCCCTGGCTCTCCCCATGGGGAAAGAGATGGTGCCCTGAGTCCTCACAAAGAAGAGGTCCCCCTGGCCAGGCCAGCACAGCGTGTGATGGGAAGGATGGGCAAAAAGCGCCCTGGGAACACAAAAGCCAACATTAGACACACACACATGCAGAGAGCACACGCAAGCGCGTACAAACACACGTGATCGCCCATACGTTCCATCACAAACATACTCTCACATGCATGCTTGAACACACACACAGGCTTGCACACACTCACAAGGAGCTAGCATTTGTCGAGAAGCCACCGTCCAACGCCAACAAGGAAGCTGCCCCCACTGAGCATCCTGTCTGCAAAGGGGATAAAGGCTCAGCCACCCAGAGAAGGCAAGCCACCTGCCCCGAATCACACAGCCCATTGGCAGCCGAGACAACATTAGGCATCAAGGAGGGTAGGGTGTGGGGGCATTTACATGGGATCCCCTAACTCCCTTCCTGAAAGAGGAGGCTCTTTCCTCTAGAGAAAATATCCTAGTCAGAACCACGGGAGAGAGCTCGGCCACTGAGCTCCCCCCGCCTGATGAGGGGATAAGGCCGTCCCCCAAGAACTCCTTTCTCACCGTTCTGGAGCAAACCACCTGGGTCCAGGTCAGAGAAATTTGAGGAAGGACATAAGTCCACCTGGGACCCCAGCCTTCATCCTGCAAGCCGTCTCTACTTATCCGTCTCCAAGATCTCCTCCTTTGAAATCCACAGCTCCAGCTCAGTTAAGGGCCCCCTTTAAAGTCAGCTTCCCCTCCCCTGCCCTGTCTGATCTCAAACTCAAGATGCCTCACGGTAGCTGGCTCAGAATGAGACCCTGGAGGACACCCCCTCCCCTCTAATCACAAGCCTTTCGAGAGACCCAAGATATCTCCATTCTCCCCTTGCCAAACATGAATCCCACGTCTGTCTGATCCCTTAAACACTCATTCTTAATGACTATTTTTTAAAAGCATATAGGATTTAGGGGGCAGCTGGGTAGCTCAGTGGATTGAGAGGTGGGAGGTCCTGGGTTCAAATCTGACCTCCGACACTTCCTAGCTGCGTGACCCTGGGAAAGTCATTGAACCCCCATTGCCTCACCCTTGCCGCTCTTTTGCCTGAAAACCAATACACATAAACAATACACATAATTCTAAGATGAAAAATAAGGTTTTTTTAAAAGCATATAGGATTTATAAGTACAAGAGATTTTAGCAATCTCATATAACTCCCTTATTTTAGAGAGAGGAAGAAACTGAGACCCAACGAGATCAAACAAAGCAGCAACATCAAGAATCAAGCCCAGTCGTAGGACTCCAAATTCGGGGTTCCTCCTAATGATGCCATCTATACCACTGCGGAAGGAATAAAATATTTTGATCCCGACGTAAACGAGACAAATTCCATAGTGAAGATGGAAAAGAGGATAAGAAGAGAGACCTTCCCCAGCCAGAAGAAATCCAAGGCCCTTTCTACTCCTCCTTTTCTAGCAAGGAAAATCCCTCCCAAACGGCTAACGGGAAAACAAGATTTCAAAATCTCTTTAAATACTAGATTTTGGTGGTCTTTTCCTTTTTTTTTTAACCTTTTTTGTGCCTGTGAGTTTTTTAATGCAAAAACTCAGCAAGAGCTCCCTCTCTGAAGGGTGCCTCATGTTGGTGAAGGAACGCCGGCTCGGGAACAAAAAACCATCCACGGCTGGGGGTGGGGGGAGTCTTTCCTAATACACTAATCAATTTTCTTCCTGTTTCCATTCAGGGGTCTTCCTGGCAAGAGACCCTCATTTCTAAGAGAGCTACCAAACACCTTCCACCTCAGCTGGGGCACTTGGAATCAACTGAGGACACTGAAATAGTCTCCCCAAGAAAAAGGCTTGGCGCATCGGCGCTAAGGAATAAAGTGAAGCTGGATGGCTGGGCAGAAACAGAGTAGGACTCTCAGGGGCAGCTGAGGGATGAGGGCAATCCAGACGTAGGCCGGCCTGGTCCCGGAACCTAGAATCGAATCTTGGCACCAAAAAGAAGACCACAGAGAAGAGAAGAGGGGGACGACAGTTCCAATGCAAGACGCCAGCAAGATCATCCACAAATCTACAATTTGGAGGATCTCGAAGCTAAAGAGGAATTTCGAGGTCACCTTCAGCAGCTTCCTTCCTGCCTGGCACCCACTTTTTCCCCCACATCTCAGTGACAAGGTGACTCCCCTATCATAAGTATAAGGAAAAGAAAGGGAGATTTGGATTTAGGGGAGCCAGGAGCCAGAATCCCAGCTATCTGAAGGCTTTCCTGCAGAAGCTCGAGCAAAGGCTCAAATTCTGTGATCTCTCCCAGCCTCGCCAACTACGATGCTACGGGTGCTTTGGCCAAATGTCAATAGTCCACTCTCCCACCCTCAGAGGCCTTCCACCCAGTGTTGGCCAGAGGGTGGCCCTGCTGGGGTGCAAGAAGGGGGTCATTCTCTCTCCCTGGGGAAGCTCCAGACACCCTCTGCGGCATCTCCTCTGAACTGTTCACCCCTATGTCCATGCGGGGATGGTGCCCGGCAGGATGCCTCCTCCCCTGGGAACTCAGGGCCCTGGTGACCTGTGGGCAATCTATGAAGGGAAAGCGCAGACCCCGGTCCAACATCAGGTTCTCCTCTTCTTACGCTCCCCGGCAAATGAGCCGAGCCTGGAGCTGGAAGGAAACTGAAGACTTTGGCCACCAGCCCGAGCCCCTCTTTTTACAAAGGAAGAAACTGAGGTTTGAAAAGGAGAAGAGATTTAGCCCACAGTCACACAATTAGTAAACAGCCTTGGAATTTGATCTCAGGCCCTAAATACTAATAAAAATAATAACAGTAGTCACAGATAACAACTTATTCTCAGACCATTACAATCAGCTCTGTCAAAAAATATGAGGAGATAATCCTGACTGGCATTCACACAGCATGATTAAGGTTTGCAAAGCGTTTTATATTCATTATATCATTTTGACTCCAAAACGACTCAGTGAGACAAGTGCTATGATTATTCCTATTTTACAGATGAGGACATTGAGACTGAAAGGAGAAAAATGACTTGTTCAGGATCACACCTTAGCCCATGTTTGAGGCAGAATTTGAACTCATGCCTTTCTAACTTCAGGGTTCGGTCTGCTAAACCATGTTGTCCTCCCTCCTCACTATTCTCTCTCAGTCTGTCTGAGTCTCTCTACCTGGCCCAGATTCTGAAATAATAATAATAATAGTTAATAATAACAGCTAACATTTCTATAGCTTCTACTAGGTGCCAGACCCTGTGCTAAGTATTTTACAATTACGATCTCCTCGACAACCCCGCTGTTATGCTTCAGCTTTTTACAGTTGAGGAAACTGAGTCAAACGGAGGTTAAGTGACTTGCTCAGGATCATACAGCTAGGGTCTGAAAGCAGATCTGAACTCAGATCTTCCTGACTCCCAGACCGGGACTCTAACCCTTGGGCCACCTAGCTGTCCTGTTGCTGCCCCCCCTGCTCAGCTCCCAAAGAATTAACATTCTTCCAGATTCGGTGTGGTTCAAGAGGTGCCCCCACCCTGCCTTTTCCTTTCTTTGCTGTAGGTATGTGCACTGTGTTACCGTATTTTAATGTGTAATTGCATATGCGATGGTGGATGGATAGCTAAGTGATACACCACCAATTGTAAGGAGGCCCCTTCTGGAGCAACGTGGCATCAGACAGGGCTGGTCTCGGACCAGAACCATTCGCAGGGCCAGGACATCCTCCCCACAAATTGGGCCGGCCGGCATTAGCCCTAGACTGGCCCTCCATAGATTTCTGCAGATCTCAGAGAAGCCATTGCCCAGGCTGAGGCTTCAGAAGCAGAGGGAAAATCAGGCACCCTCTTCTCACGTTATGTCCCTGCCACGCCAAGGGAGCCGCCTTCCCTTCTCTTGAACGTTCTGGGTAAAACTGGACCCTTCTCGGCCAGGGAGCCCGGAGGCTGGAGAAGCAGGGCCCGGGCCTTCTAAAAGCAGGTGAGAGAAAGTGCCATGCCAAGCTCATTAATTCCCCCCACATTTCCAGAAGGCGGCAGGTGAAATTCAGCTCCACCATGTACCCACCACGGCACGCACAATGGCACGTGTTAAAGGACTGTAACACACAATGCGCACATATACAGGTAAAAGGGGAAAGGTAGGGAGAGGCATGTCTCTAACCACACCGATCCTGGAAAAGTGTCGATTTCATGGGAAATAAGGGGGGCAAGAGGGAGGAATGGTGCCAACTGGCACCTGGTACCTCTGCCATCTTAGGGGAGAAGCACAGTTTTGACTTCCACCATTTTCTGAGAAACCGGGCCACCTTTCCCTTTGCAGAGCTTGGCACTCTTCTGGATTCTCTTTGGTACCACCAGGGTAGAACATCCATCCCAACCCTGGCAAAGCTCAGTCGGAGTAGGCTGACCAGCACCAGTCAGGCCCGGCGCTGTCTGGTCCAAAGACCCACTGCCATCAGGAACCTTCCTCTCTTCCCAAATCCTCCTCTGCTTCCCTTCCTTCTCCCCCAAAATACCCACTCCTGAAACACTCCTCCCCCCAAATAAGGCTCTTCCTACCTAGCAGGTGGGCAGGAAGAGGTAGAAGACAGCATTCGGTAGGGATACGGAGCGGAGCGCACCCTAAAAATGGCAACACTTTACCCCCAGGGTCCCAGCCAGATGTCAGAATGATGCACAACCATCAGCCCACATCTGGATGCTAAACATACAGCTGTCAGGGAATGGAACAGAGAGCTGTGAGAGGACAGCTCGAGCAGGAGAGTAGAAGGAAGACAGGCTGGGGAGAAACCTGGATAGACACGGACCCTATTTGCTGCTGGCCGGATGTTAACTAGGCCAGAAGACCCCAGCGAGGGAAAGAAAGCGGATACAGGCACAGGGGCTGGGAGGTGACCGCCCAGGGGGCAGGAAGAAGGGAGGGGGCATTATCTACCCCAAGGGCTGAGACGGACAAGGAGGGAAGCGAAATGGGGTCACGTAGTCAGGCACAGAATAGAGACGGTGGGATTGGATTCAGAGTGGCTTAGATCACACAAACCGTCAGCATCAGCATCTCCCTACCCTCACCACAAGCAGGAGCTCCCCGGGATCAAGTAGGCTGGAGACCCTGGCTGGGGGGCCCACATGGATGGGGGTGCTGGGCGCTTCCCCTTTGTTTATGCCTTCTTCAGCCCCAAAGTCAAAGAGCCTTGGCTTGACACTCAGGGCCCTCCTGTCCACCTTCTACCAACACTGACCTCCCTTCTCCCAGACTCTGGAGTCAAGGTCTGGCCCTCCTGATGGGTAGCCCATGTGCCTCACTGGCTCCAGTTCACCATTATTCTTATGCCAACCAAAGCGTGCCATCATCATCCCTGCACCCCAACACATAAACACCCTTTCTGGCCCCACACAGCAAGTGGCAGGGCAGGGCATAAAGCTACTTCAATGTCACAGGCATTGCGGGGGACGGGAAGGGATCCAGACCCTTGCTCAGTGGGCAGATCAGAGCACCCCATTTTATAGTTAGATTTAAGGAAGAGAGAAGAGGAAAAAGAAGGGAAGCAGCTAGCAGCACCGTCCCCCTCCCAGGGCACATAGCCACCAGCCACATGGCTCGCAAAATCAAATCAGTCCTAGAACCATAGATTTAGAATTGGAAGAGACTTTGGAGACCATCAAATCCAACTCCCTCATTTTTCCCTGGAAGAAACTGAGGCACAGAGTCTGGTTCTAAGAGTAATTTGGTAGTAGAAGCAGGCCAGGTTTTAAATGCCAACAATTGGGGTCTAATCCCAGCTCAGCTCCTTACTAGTAGTCATGAGACTTTAGACAAGTCAATTGATTTCTCTGGGCCTCAGTTTCCTCACTCTATAAAATGAAAGGGCTAGACTAGATGGTTTCCATCTTCCCTTCTAGCTCTAAGCCCTATAAGCCTAAAAGCTGAACCCCCTGGGACCAGGGGATTGGGGAAGGAAGAAGAGGGGGTAGGAGCACTGCACCCCACTTTCCACCCCACGATGATACTATCCTTTGCTCTCTCCTACTTCATTCATTCAAATTCTTCCTTCCACGTAACTCCTCACTAAGAAGCATCATCCAACAGTCCCCATAGGTCCCCCCTCTCTCACTCTGTCCCCATGGGACTTGGGAGCCAGGCAGCAGAAGACAGCCATAGTCGTGCCACAGTGGGATGAGCAGGGGGGCAATGAGGACATTACAGCTGGACCCTTGGAGATAGCACCCCGACATCTCTCTTCATTGCTCACCAGTCCTTGTCCAAACTAGAACCAGATTCCTAGCCCCTGAGGAAGGAGGGGGAACCAGGGAGGGGAAAGGAGGGGAAGATCAATTCAATTAGAAGATAACCCTCCCGAGGTAGCCAACAAGTCCTCAGCGACATCGCAGACCCCGGAGCCACGAGCACCATTTGTGACCGGCCAGACCAAGCAAATTGTACCACGGGCACGTCCCTATCTTTGTCTAAATGCCAAATGGGGCTGTGTTCCCTCGGCCAGCCGGGCACGCACAGGAAATGCATTTCACAGCAGGCAAAAATGTAATTCAGGAAACACTGCCACATACTTATTACCTATATGCAGCAGGTACAATGGAGCACAAAAACCAGGAGAGAATATTTATTTCTCTCCCCTTGGCTCACTCCGAGATACTAGAGATAGGTCTGGCCATTGGCCGACCAGCTGGTTACTCTCAAAGTGTTAGAGGTGCCCAGATGTTTACCTGTCCCGTGGCCATCTTCCCCGATCCCCCAAACCCTTCTCCACGCCATGAGCCTCCCCCTCCAGCCCTGGAAGGCAGAGGAGGCTGTACACATCCCTGGCCTTCATCTAACCCTCCAGGTTGCTAAAGAACAAAAGTCTTGACCAAACCATCCGGCACCAGGGACTGGAATAAGTTGTCTGTCCCTGCCGTCTCAATGAATGACCACCAGGATGGGCCAGATCCAGAGGGCAGATGTAGGAGGGACAGCTGAGGCGAGGAAGGAAGGGGTGAGGGAGCAAAAGGCCCCACTATCCGCCCAAGAGAAGACCCCTGCCACAGCCGCAGCCATTTGGGGGTTCTGTCACTAGGTTGTTATGGGGCCACCTCTCCATTTCCTAACCCAAAGTGACAATGACACCCTACAAATATTCAAAAGCCAACTACACCTCGCCCTAGTTCCACAGGGAGTCAGGTCTGTCTGTATCTCTTTTGTCTCAGGATAGCGAAGCCACAACTTCCCGTCGGCCTCCCTAGCGGATGGCCCGCAACCCCAAGCGGGACCACGGAAGTCCTGTCTCTTAGCTGCGGCCGGGGTGGGGGATACAGAGAGATCCTATCACCTAGGGCTGCTGAAAGCTTCAAACAGCCCCCTGAGGACCCATCAGGGTCGCCAGAGCTCCCTAAAAAGACTGCCGAGCTCCGGACGAGCCAAACCCGTGCCTCCAACCTGACAATTGATTTTTAATTTGGGTACAATTATCAAGCATGGATTACTGTAACGAAGGCAAATTGCTCACACCGTACAATATTAGCCTGATCCCGCGAGCCAAGCCCACATGTTTTTGGGATTATATCTTTTTATTTCTAATTTGTCACAGCTGGGAAGCCCTCGCACACACATTTTAAAAGATCGAGGAAACTCAGCCCCTGGTCCCCACACCCCACCAGCTCTGTCCCTGGAAATACGGTGACCTCTTTCACTCCTCCGCTGGAAAGAAGACAGCAGACCCCAAGAGGAGAAGAAAAGATGGGACCTTCGGTGGCAGAAACGGAAAGCCTCCCAAGAATCCATCTATTTGAAGATAACCGGGCCACACAGCGGCAGCTGGGGCTGGGGCCAAAGGCGATACACAGCTCTGACGTTCCTGTCACGCTGAGCCCCACTAGCTGCACCCCAAAAAGGCCCAGCACAGGGTCAGAAAGAGCCGTGAAGAGCGCCATACCTACAGGACAGAGGCAAAAGCTGAGGGCACATCCCAGGGCAGGCAGCCCTGAAGCAGCCGACGAGGGGAGGCAGCAGAACAAGGGACCCTATAGTCAAGAAGTCGCTAGGAATTGGGGGTGGGGGGAATCGAATTATTCAGGGGCCTTCTTCCAAACAGCTACTTGTCTCTCTCATAACCCAAAGTGACGTGAAGCCCTGCGAACATCGTCCATGATTTCAGCAGCCCCTAATCCCCAAGTTTGATATATCGTGCGGCCGACTGAGAAGTCCCGTCCCTGCCTTATTTAAGGGTCTCCGCATATGTTTGGCATTTATGAGAACAAAAGACCCAGCCACGCCAGCTAGCTGGGAAGGAATTGAAGCTGTAACCAAAAACTTCGGAAGAAGGGGGGAGGGAAAAAAATCCCCCTTCCTTCTCTGCTCCCCACAGCCCTCACCCCCCTCCTAACCACTACCACTAAAAAGAGAGAGATAATAAATTCCATACGCGACAGAATTCAACCCCTTGAGAAAGCTATCACTCTCAGCTCTAGAGAGAAGGACAAAGCCAGGAGTCACCCCGGCCCCCAACTTCTGAACGCCCAGTCGGTGGGCTCACAGCTGGGCTGAGAATCAAGGGAAGAAAGGGACTGGGCGGGAGAGAATTTGATTCGAGCTAGAGGAAAGGGGTTCGAGGGATTCCTTGAAAGGGTACCTCTGGACGGGGGCAGGAGCAGGCCTGCCCTCCCAGTGCCCCCCCATGATACACTGGAGTCTCTAGTCCAGAAACCCCCAAAAGGTACAGGAAACTTTCCGACCAACTTCCACTAGAGACGACTCCAGGAAGAAAAAGAGCTAGCAGGCTGACGTGAGACAAATGGGAAACGGTTTTTTAAAGCCCCTCTCTTTGGCTTAGGTCTCCCTTCTAAGCTACTTAGAAGCTTGAGGTGAATGAGGCAGAAGTGAGGTGTGTGTGTATGGGGTGAGGAGTCCCAGGGGACCCCTCGGACAGTTCAACTCACCCACATTTCTCGTCCTCTGCCTGTGTTCTTGCTAACAGCCCACACTCTTGCAAGCTGAGGAACCAGGATCCCGACGTAAGGAGGAGAACAGCCTGTGTGGATTTTGGGGGGGAACCTGATATACCAGTACTGATCCTTGAGCTCTAGGCGAGGGAGATGCAGGCAAGGTACAGGGTGGCACCCTGGGTCCAAAATCTAATGGGTTTGGGGGGAAGAGATCTGCACATACGGTCTGACCGGCTTCTAGGACTCAATGGGGCAGGAAATGTTTCTAATCTACGGCCCTGGCCTCTTCCTCATCAACCCCCCAACTTTCTGATAAATCCCACACAGCCTGGGTATTCTGAACACCTCTCTTGGGTCATGGCCAGCCCCCTCTTTCAGGGCGCAGGCTCCTCCGAGATTTCAATTCCTTTTCACCACAAAAAACCCCCAAAACCAAAATCCAAATTATTGAGGATAGGAAAGTAACTTTGATGGCTGCAGAGAAATGGCCTCTGCGGCAGAAACTCCAGAATCATACCAAACCCAGCCTAGGCCAGGAGGCCAGATGTCCACAGGCAAATGTGCTGACTAGGAAGAGAAGGTAGAAGGGGGAGAAACCCAGAAAACAAGAGGGGAAAAAAAACTTTCTTGGAAACCTGGCGTTGACATTTATAACCCAGTGGCAGGAAGACGAGGCTTCCCAGCCCAGGGTTTATTAGACACAGAGAGCTGGGGAAAGAGAAGGGCTGGAAACAGATGGGGGTGTGTGCTGTCCCAGGCACTAGGAATCCCAGAATTCAGATAACCCATTTTCCTGCCCCAAGGGGAAGATCTCCAGTAATCACATGGTATTAATTGCCAACACAGAAAGCTTTCCTTTTGAGTTTCGGGGGAATGCCTCAGACTGCAGAGTCATGCCTCCCTGGCACTCCATGCCGGTGCCCACCCTTTATAGTTGAACTCGGGCCCCCGAAAAAGAAGTACCTACTAGGAACAAAGGTGATAGGAGGGGGAAGTGAAGCCAGAAAGATGGAGGAGCAGAGACTCGAAGAGGAAGTCTGAACTTGTCCCAAAGTTCAGACTGGAAGAAGCCTCTGGTCTCCGAGCAGCTTAGTGCCCAGGCAAAGCACGCAGCATCCAATGAATTTGGAGTGGCCAAGAGCGGAGCATGAATCCACTTTGCTCCTTACTTGCTACCTGACCTTGGGCAAGTCATTTCCCTCTGGGTGCCTCAGTTTCCTCACGGGTAAAATGATAGGGAGAGACAAGATAATCTCGAAGGTCCCTTCCAGCTCTAAATCGTTTGATTTCCCCCTCACTGCCTCCCGTGGTACCACGTTCCTCTTGGCGTATAGGCCCAACCGAACCCCACCCCAACCCCAAACCTGAACTGAAGCAAGCTTAGCCCTTCTCTCTTCTTTCTCTCCCACGAAGGGTGAGCCTGGTCCCGAGAAACAAGGTGGGGGAGGCACTGACACTCAGGACATCCCGAACCCGGGGCAGGAGAAAGCCTGGCAAAGGCCTCCCAACCTACACTCTCACCGGGCGGGCACTTCACCTGCCCCAAAGCGGCCCACACCAATCCTGTCCCCAGAAAACTGCCCCCATACCCCACCCCACCCCATGGCAGAAGCCAAGGGGAAGTGGGTCAGGTTTTACGGATCCCCACCAAGCACCCCAGCCCTGACAAAGCTCTGGCTCTCGACTCCTTGTCTAAGAAGGGGCCCCGGAATCCTTAGGAACACGGCTTCCTCCCATTCCCCACACGCTGGCTACCCACCACCCTTCCCCAGAATCGCCAAGAAAGCCCCAAGTCCTCCAGCTAACGGGGCCGTGGCTGCAAGTGTGTCTTTTGGGGTCTCCGGCCGGCCCCGGCAGAGATCTACACTGGAGCTCTGAACTCCTTCCCCAAGGGCGGATTCCCCCCTGTCGGGAGGCTTCAGCAGCGGAGACTGGGGCTGGGAGGAGCCGGGATAGAAAGGAGGAAGGCTGAAATCCGCCAGACCTCTCCCCGGACCCCGGGCTAGCTCGGGTTCTATAGGTGACTGTTCGTTGGGAAGGGGAGGGAAGGCCTCCAGGAACCCTGGAAACTTGGCCAGGAAGGGGAGCCCCTGCCTCCCGGCTCGGGCAGGAAAACTTGGTTGGAAGTTCGGGGTCCCAGCCAGCGGGGAGGGTGCAGAGGGGGGCGCCAGCGCTCACCTGGGGTTACTCCGGTTCCAGTAGACGGCATAGCGGTCGGAGATCACTTTGGCCGCGTCGTCCGTGCACACGCGGACCCAGGCCAGGGCGAGCAGCAGCAGCGCCAGCAATCCCGGCTGCACCATGGTGCGGGTCCGCTCCGCTCCTCGCTCGGCTCGGCTCGGCTCGAGGTCTGGCCGCCGGCTCGCCGCCCTCCTCCTCCTCCTCCTCCTCCTCTTCCTCCTCCTCCGCCCCCGCCCCCGCCCGGCCGCCGCCTCCCCCCAGCTCCGAGCTCCGGTCGCCGCTGCGAAAGCTGGAAGGTGAGGGGCTTGGGCTGGCGGACGGGCGGGGGGGAGAGGAGGGGGCGCCTCCTCCGCCGGCTCCTCCGGGCTTCTAGGCGCCGCGTCCGGGTTCCCTTCCTCCCCTTCCTCCTCTCCCTCGCCTGGCAGCGCGCTCCCGGGGGCTCCGGCGATTCAAGCTGCGTGAGGCGGTCTAGGCGCGCTTAGAGATCCAGCCGAGAGGGCGGCCTCCGTCCTAGGCGCACTGGGGCGAGGCGGGAAGTCCACGCTCCTTGGGGCTCCCGGAGCCGATTGCACGCCCCCTGACCCAGCCGCGAGGTCCTGGCGAGGGGTGGATGGGGGACTGGGGGGTGGGGGGGAAGCCGCTGGCGACAGGTGGAGACGAACCTTTCCACGCAGCCGACCCCGGTCAGCTTGGGAAAGAAGTCAGGCGGAGACAAAGTTTTCGGTGCCCATGGTCTCTCGAGGGGCGGGGGAGGAAGAGGGGGCCTGGCGGCGGCAGTGGCGACTGAGCGGGCAGAGGGGGGCGCGGAGACCTCTCTTAGGCCGCCCCCGGCAGAGCTGCAGTGGTCCGGCCGGGCGGGGTGGTTCGGCTGGGGCGCTCACAGCCCCCTGGGCACTGCGCCCACCTCGCCGATCGCCCGGTGCGTCTTCCCCGGCAGCCCCATCCTGCCCGGGCGCTCGAGTCCCAGAGCCGCCACTACCGGCGCGCTCCGCCTCCTTCCTCCCCCTTCCTCCTCCTTCCTCCTCCTCCTCTTCTTCCTCCTCCTCCTCCTCCTCTCTCTTTCTTCTCCCCCTAGCCCCGGCCCGGCCCCGGCCCCCGCCCCGCCCCGGCCGGGGGCCGCCTCCCCCAGCCTCCTCCCGCCTCTTCCTCCTTCTCCCCCACCCGGCGGCGGTGGCGGCGACGGCGGCGGCGGCGGCGGCTGCGTCCGGGGCGCAGGGAGCGGAGGGGGCGCGCTCGGCGCCAAGACCACAACAGGTTCGCTGGGGGGCTGGGGGTTGGGGGCGGCAGACCGAGCGCCCCCTCCCCTCGGGGCCCCGCCCCCTCAGGCCCCGCCCCTGTGTTCGGGCCCCTCCCCCGCTTCTCCCACCCCCTCCCGCCTGGGGATTGGAGCTAGCGCGCGGACAGGCCGGGTCCGGCCGGGGCCGGCGTGGGGGGAGGGAAGGAGGAAACAAGGCGAGAGAAATGGAAGGGGGAAGTCGGACGCCCCCTCCCCTCCAGGCCCCGCCCCGTCCCTCTTGCCGGGCCTGAGGATTGGAGCAGGTGCGCGGACAGGCCAAGGCCCGGCTGGGGCCTGGGGAGCGCGCGGGCAGGAGGCGAGGGTTCTCCCGGCGCGCAAAGTTGCGCCGCTCTGCAATCTGAGAGCTGAGGGCTTTCCTCCTGGGCTCGGCGTCAGCCTCCCTCGGGCTGCAGCCCGGGCCTGGCCTCCCCTGCGGGCGGTGGCTGCAGCTGCAGCGGCTGCGCCCCCGGGCCGGACGCCCCCTCCTCTCCCCTCCCCTCGGGGCCCAGCGCTTTCTGCGCGAAGGCCACATTGTTACCGCCTTCGGCGCCCCCTCCCCTTCTTCCTCCCCCCCTGGCCCAGAGGCGGGGCCGGGCCGGCCGCTCCCTAGCCCCCTACCCCAATACCACCACCCCCAGGTCCCAGCCCCTGCCCGCAGCCTGCTATTCACACCCGCACATACACGCACACTCGGTGCTAGGCCGGTGGCCGGCAGGAGAGACACCACTGCCCCATCTCTCTCTTTCGGGACTCATTCCCGCCCACCTCCTATCAGTCTCCCCTCCCATTTAATTGTCCCTCCGACGCTGACCAACCCCCCCCCCTCCGGTCTGCCTCATCTTGTCTCTCTTACGTCCCCATCTCTCTTCTTGTCTCTCTGCCTCACTCATTTCTCTGTCTCTGGGCATCGTCTTGTCTCCCCCTCTCTCATCATGTTTCTCTGCCTCCCTGCCCTTATCTTTGTGTCTCTCAGTCCATCCCTTTGTGTCTTGGCTCTTATCCTCCCGCCTCTCCTCAGGCCTCAGTCTCTTAGCCCTTCTCTTTCTTTGTCTGTCATTCCATCCTTCTGTATCTCTGACCCTCATTCTCTCTGAAACTCATTATGTCTTTGGGTGTCTCATCCCCTCTCTGTCTGGCTGATTCCCTATGTCTCCTAAGGGCCCTGCCTCTTACCACTGCTCTCAGCCTCTACCCCAGCTTCTCTCTGGCTCTCACCCTGTCTTGGTGGCATAGAGCATAAGGATTCAGAACTGAAGAGGGGGAAACTGAGGCCCCCAAAGTGGAAATGACTTACGTGATGCCACACAAAGTCCAGAGGAGGGGCCCAAAGCTAACTCGGAGGCCATCACTCTCAACACTAACAGGGTCTCATTTCTCCTTGTTTCTCTTTCCCTCAGTTCCCGCTGTGGGTGAGACCTCTTTGGCAAGCTGCCTTTGTTTCCCTTGTACACCACAGCCAGAGGCTGGCTCCCCTCACACAGGCACACAGAGGAATATTGGGGGATGGGGAGTATGAGAGGAAGAGACAGATATGATTTCCTAGTGGGAGGAGGCCTTAGCCAAAACCCAGGAGAGGCATCTGAGGTGTACCCCCTACTACAGACCACCTGCATTAGTTCTTTCTTCCTTTTCCTCCTGTCAAAATGTATCTTAGGCTGCACTGCTTGGTAGCCTCCCTCCCTGCCTCCTTGCCTCCCCCCCTTCCCTCCCTGTCAACAGCAAAACTATCATAAAGCTGTCCACTTGTCTGTCAATTAGATTTGTTTTTCTTGCCAGCCAGGGACAGATATAGTTATCGGCTACTCCAGAGAGGGGCAGGGAAGGGGGGCCTTAGGTTAGGGAGGTAGAAGGGAGCCCTAGGGCAGACAAAAGGAGGTCACCAGGCCCCAAGGGGGAGAGAAAAACCCCTGGAAAGGAGGCAAAGGGAAACCCTCAACAGAAGGATAAAGAACAGCAGAGGGGAAAAGGTCCACTGAAGGGAGGGGAACCCCAGAGCAGAGAATACAAAGAAATCTCTAGGGAGAAAGGGAATGGACTCTGCTTGGGGGGGCGGGGGAGGGGTTAGGGTTCTTCTATCCTTCTCCCACATCCTGATGTGTCCAGCACAAGCCACCAAAGCCATCTCTCCAGCTAACCTGGTCTACCCTTTGTCCTTTCTTCCAGTCTTTGCTCCTAGTGTTCCTGATGCCTAGAATGCCTTCTCTTCCCATCTTTATCTGTTGAATGCTTTAAAACCTATCGCCTCCTCTAGGAAACCTTCCTTAATTACTCCCACCTCCTACTCTTGGCCCCATACTGCATTTTGGCCTTCTATACTGCACTTAACCACATAATGCTGGCTATTAGCCTTATCTCTATGTCTTGCCCCCATAAGGTCAGGACCTGTGTTTTCTTTAGACTTTGTATCTCCTCCATCTCCCAACATAATGCTTTGCACACAGTAGGTGCTTAATAAATATCTGACTACACTGATTTTAAGTATCTTTAGGAAGAAAAGAACTCCAGCAGAGATAAATCTGGCTCTGATCAAATCATTCCCCTAGTCGAGAGCCTTCCAGGTTTCTTTGAATCCAGACCAAACTCCTTAGCCTGGCACTCAAGGCCTCCAACTTATCTCAAAATTTAATCCTTCTGGGAGGCTCTCTCCCCCACCCATTTTCCAGATTGATAACAACCTTGGACCTCATATATTACTTTGCTTATACTTCTCAGATGTGTTTTAAAGGACTATAGAGATATTATACTTATCAGAGTATCCTCCACATAGCTATACAGTATAATAACATTGTATTTGATTATTATCTACTTACCTATCACTTCCCACTCCAAGCCTTTAAGACTCATGAGGGCAGTCTCAAACTTGTTGTGTATCCAGCATAATGCTACTTATATCGTCAGGGCTTAGTAAATGTTTCTTAAATTGAATGAATGAAGTTAATATATTTAGGAGTGAATGAATGAACAAGTAACAATTAAAAGAAAAAGACTGGCCAAAGTACTTTCTGAACAAAGTCTGACTTTATTGGGTGGGCAAAGTGAACAAGTCAAAGGTCTGCAGACTGCAGGGCTTTACCCAGTCTTTTTCACAATTTAGTACCTACTGTGTGCCAGGTACTGTGCCACACACTGGAGGATACAAAAATGCAAGGCCATCCCTGACCTCAAGGAGATTATGTGTCAATAAGCTACATTTATTCTAAGAAATGAGTGAATAAAGAAATGATAGGCAGGTAGGTGGCTCAGTGGTTAGAGAGTCAGGCCTAGGGGCAGGAGGTCCTGTGTTCAAATGTGACCTCAGACACTTCCTAGCTGTGTGACCCTGGACAAGTCACTTAACTCCTATTGCCTAGCCTTTACCACTCTTCTGCCTTGGAATTGATACTGAGTATTGATTCTAACATGGAAGGTAAGGGGAAGGAAGGAAGGAAAGAAGGAAGGAAGGAAGGAAGGAAGGAAGGAAGGAAGGAAGGAAGGAAGGAAGGAAGGAAGGAAGGAAGGAAGGAAGGAAGGAAGGAAGGAAGGAAGGAAGGGAAGAAAAAGGAGAGATGACAGGTCAAAGGTAGAGAAGACACCCATGAAGGTGAGCTATAGACACCCCTGTACATACAGTCCATCCCAGGACCCAGCTGGTCCTAAACCCCAATACTCAGAATCTGGAAGTTTATGTGACCATTTTAACAAAAAGTAACAGTAACTAGCAGGGATATATAGTTCTTTAAGGTTTACAAAGCACCTACAAAAACCATTTCATTTTATCCTCACAACAGCACTAGGAAATAAGAGGCAGTATTATCCCCTTTTTACAGATGAGGAAACTGAGGCAGAGAAGGTTAAAAAGATTTGCCTGGGATCACACACCTAGTAAATGTCTGAGGCAAAACGGGAATCCTGGTCTTCTTCAATTCAGGCTGGACAGTCTATCCAGTGCACAGGCGGGGCCATTGCCCATTTTCCCCCATCCACTCTAAAGGCTGGCATAGCCTTTCATCCCAACCTTTCCCAGCCCACAGTATATATCAACAAACATAAGGAGAGCCACCTCCATTGCATCTCATCCTCCACAGTCTATGACGATGAGAGGAAATGGAGAATCCTGGAATATCAGGGATCACCAGAAGAGAAGTCTATAGAATATCAAAGCTGGAGCAACCTTGGGAAACTTCCAGTCCAACCCCCCTAATTATCAGATGGAAAAACTGAGACCCACTGAAGAAACCTGCATTAGGTGTTCTAGTAAACAAGTGACTGAGCTGAGCCTAGGACCCAGACTTCCTGCCTCCCAGTCCTGTGCCCTGTCCACTAGACTACACCGACTTGTCATAAGGACCTACTGAAATGGGCAGAGGACCAGCTCCCCAGAGGCCCAGTGTTAATAAGGCCCAGAATCTGACCTTCGGCAGCCCTCTGTCTGCCCCTGGGCTAGCCAGTCTGATTGACAGGGGACACCAGGGTGGCACAGGGTGAGGACTGAGCTACCTAGGACTCCTCAGGCTGAAGCAGGGAAGTCAAAGGGGCAGCGTTACTTGGGGGTCAGGAGGAAGAGCAGGCCTGGCTCTGGCCTGTGAAAAGGTCAAGCTCGGACCCTGTTCCTGGACCCCAGACTCCCAGAACCAGCTCTGACTCTCCTGATCGCCAAGCACCCCGCCCCCTTCCTGCCCACACTCACACTCCAGGAGACCTCTGCTGCTTAAGAAAGGCAGGGGTGAAGCTAAGGGCTCCTTGCCAAGTTCTGGGTGTGCAGAGCTAGGAGGGGGCAGCTGCAGGGGCAGGGGAGGGGGGACGGAGGAGACAAGAAGAGAGACAAGTCCATTAACCAGCAGAGATGTCAGGAAGCCAGAAGTAACCACAGCTGCATTACCCAGCATAGGTCCTTCCCCCACGGCCCGGGCTCTTCTCTCCCCCTTGGCCTCCCACAGACTGGGGTGGGGGTGGGAGAGAGACTGGGGGAGGGGGGAGGCTTGGCCCTAATGGACTCTCCATGAACAGGCTCATAGCCCTTCAATGGCTAGCTACAAGGTTAACCCCTTAACGGCCAAACTTGGGAATTTCCGTAAGATTTAAAGCTGGGAGAATGCTCAGAATACAAAAAAATAAATAAATAAAAGTGGGATATCAGAACTGGGAGAGCCCTTAGAATAGAGAAAGCTAGAGCTCGGAGGGCCTTGGAACCCAGAATGTTAGGATTAGGATCGTCCTTTGGACACAGGATGTTGGGACTGGGAGGACCGTTAGGATATGGGATGTCAGAGCTGGAGGGGCCTTAGGACACAGGATGTTAGAACTAGGAGGGTCCTTGGAACCCAGGATGTTAGAACTAGGAGGGTCCTTGGAACCCAGGATGTTAGAATTAGGAGGGTCCTTGGAACCCAGGATGTTAGAACTAGGAGGGTCCTTGGAACCCAGGATGTTAGAACTAGGAGGGTCCTTGGAACCCAGGATGTTAGAACTAGGAGGGTCCTTGGAACCCAGGATGTTAGAACTAGGAGGGTCCTTGGAACCCAGGATGTTAGAATTAGGAGGGTCCTTGGAACCCAGGATGTTAGAACTAGGAGGGTCCTTGGAACCCAGGATGTTAGAACTAGGAGGGTCCTTGGAACCCAGGATGTTAGAATTAGGAGGGTCCCTAGAACCCAGGATGTTGGGACTGGGAGGACTGTTAGGATGTGGGATGTCAGAGCTAGAGGGGCCTTAGGACACAGGATGTTAGAACTAGGAGGGCACTTAGGACACTTAGGTCAGAGCTGGGAGGGTACTTAGCAGTCATGGAGTCCAACCTTTCTATTTTATAGATGAGGAAACCAAGACCCAGAAGGGGCAGTGGTGTGCCCAAGATCATACAGATACAAGTCATAAGGCCAGGATCTAAGCTTAGATTCTTGGGAATATCTCTTTTGTCATCTCATATTCCTTACAACAATGTAGGAGAGGCATTCCTACCCATTTCACAAATGGAGGAAGCCAAGGTCCAACGTAGCTAGGTGGCACAATGGATAAAGTTCCAGGTCTGGAATTGGAAATAAATCTTCATGGATTCAAATTTGGCCTCAAATACTTCCTATCTATGTGGCCCTGGGCAAGGCCCTTAATCCTTTTTGCCTCAGTTTCCTCATCTATAAAATGAGCTAGAGGAGTAAAATGGCAAAGCGCTCCAGTATCTTTGCCAAGGAAACCTCAAATGGGGTCATGAAGAGGCAGACATGACCAGAACAACAACAAAAACAAGGCCCGGAGATTGAAGGAGTCATCTTGCAGCCTCCAAGCAAGTGAATAACAATTGGGAGGCCAGGGAGTTCGATGGAAAATAGAATAGTGAAATAGGACCT
The DNA here is from genome assembly GCF_027887165.1 of Monodelphis domestica. Lineage (NCBI taxonomy): Eukaryota > Metazoa > Chordata > Mammalia > Didelphimorphia > Didelphidae > Monodelphis > Monodelphis domestica. Next base: position 79,027,928 of record NC_077229.1, read on the forward strand.
TCTTGATACATAGAACTAACTACCTAGAACCCCAGGCAGCTAAGTAGCACAGCCTCTAGAGCATTAGTCCTAGACTAAGGAAGACTTGAGTTTATATATGTCCTTGGACACTTACTTGCTGTGTGGCCTGGAGAACCTCTGTCTGGCTCAGTTTCCTCCCCTGTAAAATGAGGATAATAACAGAACCTACATCCCAGGGTTATTGTGAAGATCAAAAGAGACATTTGTAACGTACCTGGCACAGAGTAAGTACTTCATAAGTATGTTTCCATCCTTCCTTATAAAAGCCCCTGCTAGGGGGCAACTGGGTGACTTAGTGAAACAAGTGTCTAGCCTAGAGATGGGAGGTCCTGGGTTCAAATCTGGTCTCAGACACTTCCCAGCTGGGTGATCCTGGGCAAGTCACTTGACCCCCATTGCCTAGCCCTGACCACTCTTCTGCCTTGGAACCAATACACAGTATGGATTCTAAGACGGAAGGTGAGTGTTTTAAATAACTAAATAAAAGAAAAAGGCCCTGCTAGTGCCTGGGTCAGGGAGAATAAGAGGCCATAGGAGGGTCTCTCCTCCATCTCACTTCTGCCCAGCCCTCTGTTCCCCACACTGCACATCAGGGAGAATAGGAAGATGCTATCACTCCCCACTACCAGAGCCCCTGGGTTGGGAGGGTCCCCCAGAGCTGCTCCCATGCCCTATGATGGTGATCAGGGAGGAGGACATCATTCTCCCAAAACTCTGGGGTCCCTCCCAGGAGCCAGAGCAGTCAGAGGCTGCTTTTACAGGCCTCCCCCGGTGGCAGGAGGTCCCAGGGGCTCTCTTGACAAACAAATGCCTTTTTCAAAATCAAGGAAAGAAAAAGACTCCTGGTTTTCTGCCCCTTCCAGGCCTATTAAAGGAACTTATTAAATAGTCCCTCTGAGTTTTATGGGAGGTGGGAGGGGAAGGAGATCGAGCTGTTCCTGCTCCACATGGAAGAGGTGAAGTGGCTCAGAGGAGGAAAGGAGGGCAAAAATCAGCCCCCAAACACCCACTCCTGACCCCAGCAGCCCCAGAGTGGCCTCGATCTGTCTGTCCATCAGAGCAGATGCCGACAGGCTCTGTCAGTCCTTCTCGGTGTGGCTGTCCCCTCCACGGTTTCTAGCCACACCTAAGTATCTGCTGCCACCCGTAGAATTGTCCTAGGCACTCTGCCATCTGCATTCACTAGGACTGGCTTAGCCCAGAGAGGACAAGCCCCCCAGAAGGGCTACGTGAGGCAATGAGGGGCTTTATTTAAGGCTCAGCGATGATGGTTGAAGAATAATATGAAGTATTACAAAGCCAACCTTGATTCCTCTGGAACCAATGTAAGTGACTGTACCCCTCTGGTCCTCAGTTTCCCCATCTGTAAAATGGGAAGGTTAGAGAAGAGAGATCCCAAGGCCTCATGTAGCCATGATGCCCTATGTCCAAAAGGGCCTTCCTGCTCTGACAGACGACATTCTCGGTACCAAGAGCCCTCTCAGCTCTGACAGTCCGTGTTCTGTGTTCTAACTACCTTCTAGTTCCAATTGTCTTTGTTCTTTGAGCAGAAATGTGAATCAGGGCCTGGCCAGGGGCAGACTCACCTGGTCCTCGAGCACCCCCTGGTGGAGGAGAGAAGCGCTCTCGAATGGAACTTCAGACATGGCTCCCAGAGAGAGAAGCAGATGAGAAAATATCTCATTCTAGACTGTCAGAGCTGGGAAGGGCCTTAGAAGAGAAAATTTCAGGAGTGAAAGGGCCCTCAGAACCCAGAATATCAGAGCCTGGGGGCGGGGCTTAGAACCCAGAATGTCAGATTTGGGAGGGAGCTTAGAACAGAGAATGTCAGAACTGGGAGAGACCTTAGAACAGAGAATGTCAGAGCTGGGAGAGACCTTAGAACAGAGAATGTCAGAGCTGGGAGAAACCTTAGAACAGAGAATGTCAGAGCTGGGAGGACCCTTAGAACAGAGGATGTCAGAGCTGGGAGAGAGCTTAGAACAGAGAATGTCAGAACTGGGAGAGACCTTAGAACAGAGAATGTCAGAGCTGGGAGAGACCTTAGAACAGAGAATGTCAGAGCTGGGAGAGCCCTTAGAACAGAGGATGTCAGAGCTGGGAGAGACCTTAGAACAGAGAATGTCAGAGGTGGGAGGGAGCTTAGAACAGAGGATGTCAGAGGTGGGAGAGACCTTAGAACAGAGGATGTCAGAGCTGGGAGGGCCCTTAGGACAAATGTCAGAGCTGGGAGGGAGCTTAGAACAGAGAATGTCAGAGCTGGGAAGGAGCTTAGAACAGAGAATGTCAGAGCTGGGAGAGACCTTAGAACAGAGAATGTCAGAGCTGGGAGGAAGCTTAGAACAGAGAATGTCAGAGCTGGGAGGGAGCTCAGAACAGGGAATGTCAGAGCTGGGAGAGACCTTAGAACAGAGAATGTCCGAGCTGGGAGGAAGCTTAGAACAGAGAATGTCAGAGCTGGGAGAGACCTTAGAACAGAGAATGTCAGAGCTGGGAGGAAGCTTAGAACAGAGAATGTCAGAGCTGGGAGGGAGCTCAGAACAGGGAATGTCAGAGCTGGGAGAGACCTTAGAACAGAGAATGTCCGAGCTGGGAGGAAGCTTAGAACAGAGAATGACAGAGCTGTGAGGAAGCTTAGAACAGGGAATGTCAGAGCTGGGAGGGAGCTCAGAACAGGGAATGTCAGAGCTGGGAGAGACCTTAGAACAGAGAATGTCCGAGCTGGGAGGAAGCTTAGAACAGAGAATGACAGAGCTGTGAGGAAGCTTAGAACAGAGAATGTCAGAGCTGGGAGGGAGCTTAGAACAGAGAGTGTCAGAGCTGGGAGAGACCTTAGAACAGAGAATGTCAGAGCTGGGAGGAAGCTTAGAACAGAGAATGTCAGAGCTGGGAGGGAGCTTAGAACAGAGAATGTCAGAGCTGGGAGAGACCTTAGAACAGAGAATGTCAGAGCTGGGAGGAAGCTTAGAACAGAGAATGTCAGAGCTGGGAGGGAGCTTAGAACAGAGAATGTCAGAGCTGGGAGAGACCTTAGAACAGAGAATGTCAGAGCTGGGAGGAAGCTTAGAACAGAGAATGTCAGAGCTGGGAGGGAGCTCAGAACAGGGAATGTCAGAGCTGGGAGAGACCTTAGAACAGAGAATGTCCGAGCTGGGAGGAAGCTTAGAACAGAGAATGACAGAGCTGTGAGGAAGCTTAGAACAGAGAATGTCAGAGCTGGGAGGGAGCTTAGAACAGAGAGTGTCAGAGCTGGGAGGGAGCTCAGAACAGGGAATGTCAGAGCTGGGAGAGACCTTAGAACAGAGAATGTCCGAGCTGGGAGGAAGCTTAGAACAGAGAATGACAGAGCTGTGAGGAAGCTTAGAACAGAGAATGTCAGAGCTGGGAAGGAGCTTAGAACAGAGAATGTCAGAGCTGGGAGAGACCTTAGAACAGAGAATGTCAGAGCTGGGAGGAAGCTTAGAACAGAGAATGTCAGAGCTGGGAGGGAGCTCAGAACAGGGAATGTCAGAGCTGGGAGAGACCTTAGAACAGAGAATGTCCGAGCTGGGAGGAAGCTTAGAACAGAGAATGACAGAGCTGTGAGGAAGCTTAGAACAGAGAATGTCAGAGCTGGGAGGGAGCTTAGAACAGAGAGTGTCAGAGCTGGGAGAGACCTTAGAACAGAGAATGTCCGAGCTGGGAGGAAGCTTAGAACAGAGAATGTCAGAGCTGGGAGGGAGCTTAGAACAGAGAATGTCAGAGCTGGGAGAGACCTTAGAACAGAGAATGTCAGAGCTGGGAGGAAGCTTAGAACAGAGAATGTCAGAGCTGGGAGGGAGCTCAGAACAGGGAATGTCAGAGCTGGGAGAGACCTTAGAACAGAGAATGTCAGAGCTGGGAGGAAGCTTAGAACAGAGAATGACAGAGCTGTGAGGAAGCTTAGAACAGAGAATGTCAGAGCTGGGAGGGAGCTTAGAACAGAGAGTGTCAGAGCTGGGAGAGACCTTAGAACAGAGAATGTCAGAGCTGGGAGGAAGCTTAGAACAGAGAATGTCAGAGCTGGGAGGGAGCTTAGAACAGAGAGTGTCAGAGCTAGGAAGGAGCTTAGAACAGAGAGTATCAGCGCTGGGAGGGCCCTTCCCAGAAATATTATCAGAGCCGGATAGTAACTTCTGCGATGATCTTGTCTAACCCTTTCATCGTACAGAGCAGGAATGAGGCCCACAAAAGGTAGGGCCTTTCCCAAAGTTGAACGTCCCTTCTACTCTAGCAAAGCTTTGGGGACTGAACTCTGCTTGGGCCACATTGCAGTAGACCTTGTGAGATGTAGTAGAACCACAACCAGGTTCGCTGGAAATCCTGGGCTCTCCTGGAGCCCCACTGCCTTGGGGAAGAGAATCTTGACCTCCCAAGTAGTACCGAAAGAAAACCCAAAGTGACCAGGGAGTGACCTGGTTAGGGCTTGCCTGTGGGGTGGGTTCCATCCGGTGCCATCTCCAGGGGTCAAAGGCCAAAGAGGGAAGCTCCCAGAGGACTTCATTAAGGCTGCTTAGCTGGCAGGACAGCCTATCATGGAATCATTAAGACTCAAAGAAAAGGGGGAAAAAATACCCGGCAGTTTTGTGTGTCCAGGAGGGCCCTACAATCGGCTCATCTAAATATAACAGCATCATGTTTGCCGGGGATAGGAAGCGTCCCCTGGGCCGTCATTACACTTGCCGGGCTGAAGCTGGTTATAAGATACACACACACACCAAGACAGATGCTCAAACAGAAAGGCAGGAGCTCGAACACACACCTGCCCCCCCAACACACATTTCTAAACAACCATCCTGGCACCCGGCCCACAAAGATGCCGAGGGCCCCCAAAAAGCACCTGGATCCCCAGCAGAGCACCACTGGGGCTCTGGCCTCCACAGGCACATGTTCCTCCCCAAGGCTGGCCTGGGAGCTTTACAGGCCTGCGCGGGCTTCCCCTAAACACAGCCCCCCCACCTGGCTCCTTTACCTGGCCCCAGGCAGCCACCATCACACCCCAGGCCTGGGAGATGGGGATGGGGCTTCACCTGGGATTGGTGGCAGACACAGCACTGGCTGGCCTTCCCAGCAGTGGCCTCGGGGGCTCTGGCTCCCCACCCCTCCCAACTGCATTTGCCCCAGGTGCTGTTATTCCTGGCTACACAAACATCCTCAGAAATGTACACACAGGACAATCTGTAATATTTCCTCATTGTGTATGATTGGAGGGGGGGGTCTTCTGTTGTTGTTTCAGCAAGAGGGGACTGGGGGGTGATGGGAGTCCCTCGGAGTTTTCAAATCTATTATTCATTTATTCCTTTGCAATCAGTCCCCAAGCAGTTACTAAGTGCCTACTACGTGCCAAATAGTTGTGCTAAGGGCTGGATACAGGATGGACACAGAGAAAGAAGGGAGTAACCAAAAAGGGATCTGAGTTCAAGTCCCAGCCTTGCCACTGACTTGCTAAGGGACCTACAGCAGGTAATGTCTTTTTCTTCCTCATCTATGATATGAGGGCATTGGACTAAATGATCTCAGAACTCACTCCCAGTTCTTCCATTATGGGTACTAAGAACCCTCTTAGCTCTGGCATCCTGTGTTTTAAGAACTTCTCAGCTCTGATATTCTGTGTTCACATTCTGTGTTCTAAGAGTTTTCCCAGCTCTGATTTTCTGGGTTCTAAGGTTCTTCTTAGCTCTGAAATTTTTGGTTCTAAGGACCCTCTTAATTCTAACATCCTGTGCAATAAGGGCCCTCCCAGCTCTGACATCCTCTGTTCTAAGGTTCCTCCCAGCTCTGACATTCTCTGCTCTAAGCTCCCTCCCAGCTCTGACATTCTCTGTTCTAAGGACTCTCCCAGCTCTGACATTCTCTGTTCTAAGGACCCTCCCAACTCTGACATCCTCTGTTCTAAGCTCCCTCCCAGCTCTGACATTCTCTGTTCTAAGCTCCCTCCCAGCTCTGCCAGTCTCTGTTCTAAGGTCTCTCCCAGCTCTGACATTCTCTGTTCTAAGGTCTCTCCCAGCTCTGACATCCTCTGTTCTAAGGTCTCTCCCAGCTCTGACATTCTCTGTTCTAAGGACCCTCCCAACTCTGACATTCTCTATTCTTTTTTTTTTTTAAACCCTTATCTTCCTTCTTGGCTCCAAGGCAGAAGAGTGGTAAGGGCTAGGCAATGGGGGTCAAGTGACTTGCCCAAGGTCACACAGCTAGGAAGTGGCTGAGGCCCAATTTGAACCTAGGACCTCCCATCTCTAGGCCTGCTTCTCAATCCACTGAGCTAGACATTCTCTATTCTAAGCTCTCTCCCAGCAGCTCTGACATTCTGGATTTTAAGGAACCTCTAAGCTCTGGCATTCTGGATTCTAAGGAACCTCCCAGCTGTAACACCTTGTGCTCTAAGGACCCTCCTAGCTCTGATATCCTGTGTATATAAGGGCCTTTCTAGCTCTGACATTCTCTGTTCTAAGGACCTTCCCAACTCTGACATTCTAGATTTTAAGGACCCTGCCAGCACTGACATTGTGTATTCTAAGGACACTCTCAACTCTGACATTCTATGTTCCAAGGGCCTTTCTTTAGAAAATGTCCTATGAACTATGTTCTAGTATCTCTCTCAACTCTGATATTCCAACGTCTTTATGCTTCCCTATTTCTTTTTTTCATTCCAGGCATCTTGCTTCATAAACTTGGAATCATTCTTGAATCTTCCCCTTTCCTCACACTGTATAGCTAATCATTTCCATGTTTTATTTATTCTAATAGTGTCACCTGTCTCAATATTCTCATTCTGCTAATGCCATGACCTCCAACTTTTTTCAAATCATCATTTTTATTCTTTATAACAGCGCCTTGCATTGGTCTCCCTACCTTCACTCTTTCCTATTTGGTTCACCTTCCAGAAAGCCAACAAAATAATCTTTATAAGAATTTAGTTCTGACCATGTCACTCCTCTGCTCAAAAGTCTTCAATCTCTCCCTACTTCTTCTAAGGAAAAATATAAATCCTCAGCTGTGCATTTATGGCACCCTACTATCTGACTCAACTACCTTTGCAACTTATCTCACTGTACTTCAGATACTTTGTATTTCAATTAGACTGAACTTTTCCCTAATAGTAACATCTCATTTCACAGCTCCATGTTCTTGCCCAAGCCAGACCCCATATCTAAAATGAACTTCCTTCTCACTTTACCTCTCACATTCCTTATCTTCCTTAAAGGCTCAGCTCAAGTACCACCTTTTGCTATTTCCAAATTACTCTATCTTTAGTTATTTGTGCTGATATAATATTTTCATGGCAGAATGTAAGCTCTCTGAGGGCAGAGACAGAGAAAAGCAAATGTCCTTAATTTTTTTTTTTTTTTTAGGAATTTGGGGTGGGGTTGGGGAGTGAAAAAGAAGTGAACTACAAACTATGTACTTTGATCCCTATACAGTAGAAAGTGTACTAGACTTGGAATTAGAGGAATCAAATCCCAACTCAGCCACTTACAAACTGTATGACTACAGATAAGTTATTTCCCCTCTTTGGACCTCAGTTTCCTCATTTACAAAATGCCCTGTGCTAGCTAGCCTCCAATATCCCTTCTACCTCTACATCAATGATCTTATAAATGGTTAAAAAGGGAAGCAGTGATCACAAGGAGCCAGATAGATGAATTTCATCAAGAGCAAGTAATGCCAGACTAACCTCATTTCCTTTTGTGACAGGGTTACTAGCCTATTGGAGCAGTAGAGCATTAGATTTTTTTAAAAAGCATTTGATAAAATCTCTCATGCTATTCTTGGGGGAATAGTAAAGGGATATGGGTTAGATTATAGCTCAATTAGGTGTGTTGGGAGCTGGCTGAATGGCTGGTGCCAAAGAATAGTCATCATTAAGGGTTTGATGTGAACCTAGATGGAAGTTTCTAGTAGAGTGCCCCCAGGGATCTGCACCAGGCCCATGCTGATGAATATTTTTATCAATGGCTTAGCTAAAGGCTTAGAAGGCACCCTTTGCAAATTTTCAGATGACACAAAGCTGGAAGAGAGAGCCAACCTGTTGGAGGACAGAGTCAGGATTGTAAAAGACCCTGACAGGCCAAATCTAATGCGATTACATTTAATAGGGATAAATGTAAAGTCTTACACTTCGGTTCATGAAATCAACTCAACAAGTGTAAGAAGGGGGAGACATGACAGAAGATTATCTGAGAAAAATCTGGGCGGGGTTGAGTCAATACTAGGATGTGTCAGCCAAGAGCAGTGCTAACCAAGGCCAAATTAATCGTGGAATTGTGTCTAGCCAGGACTAAGGAAACAATAGCCCTCTTGTACTCTGCCATTCTTGGCCAGCTGGCATAATCTGGACTGCTGTATTCCGTTCTGGGTGTTGCTTTTTAAGCAGAGTATTGATAATCTGGAGAGCCCTGGAAGAGCTTAAGGCCAAGCCATCTCAGGACTGATTGGGAATCTTTAAGCTAGAGAAGAGAAAACTTAAGGGGAACACAATAGCTGTCTTCAAGAATTTGAAGGATTGTCATGTGGAAGGGGGTCTCAGCCCCAAAGTGTAGAATTAAGGAGTAATGGAAGGAAGTTGGAGAAAGACAGATTTAGACAGAATGTAAGGGAAAACTTCCTAACAGTTGGGCAGGCAGCATGGTACAGTGGGAAGGATAATAGATCTGGATCCAGAAACCTGGATTTTAAATCTATGTGATCTTGAGCAAGTCATTGAACCTTTATGGTCCTCTGTTTCTTCATCTGTAAAATGGGTGGATTAGATCCCTAAAGTTCCTTCTGCCTCTTGCTCTGTGATCCCCTGATATTCAGAGCTCTCCTCAAAGGGGCCTGCCTCTGTTCTAAGGGTTCTGCAGCTTGGACGGTCTCTATCTTTGAAGGTCTTGCCCAGCTCTCTACACTCTCAAGGCCCTCAGGGCTCCAGCTTTGGTGTCCTAAGGTCCATCCCAGCTCCATCATCCCAGGTTCTAAGGCTCCTCCCAGCTGTACCATGCAGTTTCTCTGAGAGCTGAAGAGGGGTGGGAGGAAGTGGAAATCCATTCTAAATGCCCTGCTCCTCCTCCCTCTACCCTCCCACCGACAGAGGCAAAGCGGGAAGCTGCTGGGCTGCCTCCGTCTGCAACTTCTCTGACACCAATAACCTCTGCCTTTGTCTTTATCTGTGCCAGAAGCTCCTCTTTTCCAGGCTCATTCATGCCCCCCTTCCTCCAGCCCACCCCCCTTGAGACAGGGCCATGCGGGAACCCCTCCTGCTGGTTCCTATGGCGACAGAGGGGCTGTGGATGTCAGCGCCCAAGGCTGTCCTTTTGGTGCTTAGAGATCAAAGAGGCAGGGGCAGGAGGTGCCTTGGGAGTGATGGGAGCGCCAGTGAAAGTTAATGACTCCATCATCAGCCCAGGCATCTTGGGCAGAGCCCTGGTAGCCCAGTAAAGGGGATCCTCTGCCTGGACCCCCTGGGGAGGGAAGGAGAAGAGGGGAGGGGATGTGGGGAGGAGGCCCAAAGTGATTCAGCAGAGGCACAGACTCACCCTTTAACCCCAGTGGGGAGCAGGGAGACCTCTGACTGGCAAAAATGGATTCGGCCCCTTCCCACCAACCCACCTGTTGGTGCCACCATTCAGGAGACACTACTGTCTTCCCTGGCTTCTCTTTTAAGAGTCAAGTGGCACCATCTAGTGGAAGGGCGCTGGGCCTCAGTTTCCCACAAATTGAGGAGATTGGGCAAGATGATATCCAAAGTGTGCCCCAGATCTAAAGGTCTGTGCCAAGGCGCCTCCTGACTCTGAGTCGTATGAAATATCCCTGAAAGGACAGCATTCATTCATTCATTCATTCATTCATTCATTCATTCATTTCATTCAACTAAACATTCATTAACATGTCTACAATGTCCAGGACCCTAGAAAAGGCCAAAATACAGAGTGGGGGGAAAGGGGAGTTGTTTGTCTAGATGTGTGATTTAATTGGTGTGAGGGAACTCCCAGGGTGAAAACTCTCTCCACCAACAGAGTTGGGCAACAGCAATCCCCCAACTCATGTCTTAGGCCTTGCTTGATTAAAATACTCTTCCAGAGGGGAAACTGGGTGACTCAGTGGATGGAGAGTCAGGCCTAGACATGGTAGGTCCTGGGTTCAAATCTAGCCTTAGACACTTCCCAGCTGTGTGAGTGACCCTGGGCAAGTCACTTAACCCCCATTGCCTTGCCTTTACCATTCTTCTTGGAACCTATACACAGTATTGAGTCTAAGACTCAAGGTGAGGGGTTTAAAAAAAACACCCTTCCAGCCAGTCTACTCGCTTTTGATCTTCACAATCTCAAAAGGAGAACCAGGGATTGCTAGTCCCATTTCACTGGTAAAGAAACTGAGGCCCAGGGAGAGGAGTGGCAGAGCAGGGGGCTAGAAAGCCATCATCCCGACTTACCCAGAACAACTTCTCAGAGGGACAAGCCCAGCCAGAGGCCATGGGCTTGGACTGCATGGCTCCACTCCACTGCCTTTTATTCCCTTAGAAATGCCATTTATGTAGCACCAAAAGGTGTGTAAAGCAGTATTATCTCTCTCACTGGATTCTCACAACAACCCTGGGGGGTAGTGTTATTATGAATCTCCATTTTACAGATGAGGAAACTGAGGCAAACAGAAGTGGAGTGACTTTCCTGGGGTCACATAGCTAGTAAGTGGCTAAGGCAGGATTTGAACTCAGGTCCAGCACCCTATCCCTGTGCCAACTGAGAAAACCTAAATCTTATTTGGTTTTTAAAAGTTTAGGCTTTGGGGGGATGCTTTGGTCTACCCCTATAGTTTCCAAAGAAGGAAACTGAGGCACTGAGCGGAGCAGTAACTTGGCCAAGGTCACGCAGGCTCCCTCCCGGCAGCCTCGCCTGTTGCGGGTCCGCGCGGGGGGGGGGGGGGGGGGGTCTGCCTCCCAGAGCCGCGTCTCCCTGTCATCCCCGCAAACTCCCCCAAGCCATGTTGTTGGGGAAAGTTGAAAGCGGGAGGCAAATTCTGTTTTTGTTCCTGCTCGGGCTCCGCTCTGACCTTCAGTGTGAATAGAAAACAAGGAAAAAAGGAGGTTTATGCTAATACCGTCCCAGCCCCGCGGGGAGGGAGCCGGGGAGGGGGGCTCACCGCCGAAGATGAAGACTCTGCTGCTGCATCTCAATGAGCCCCGCCGGGCGCCCTCCTCTGGCCGCGGGAGGACGGGCTCCCCCTGGCACCCCGCCCCGCGCCGGAGCTCTGGGACTTTGGGCGCCGTTCGGGGCTTCGATCAGAACCAGCGCTGGAAAGGCCCTCTCGTTTTACCGGGGAAGCCGATGGGGCCCCTCTGACGGTGACTTGGCCAAGGTCACACTGGCAGACGTGGCAGACGTGGCCTCTTGGGAGGGAGACGGGCCGTTTGGAAAGAAATAGGGAGACGGGCTGGCTCAGACCAGCGGAGGAAGCAGGACCCTCCGGGCGCAGCCCCCGCGGGAGCCTCCTCCTCCAGGGGACAATCAAGCAATCACTGAACATTTATGAAGTGCCCACTCTGGGCCAGGCCAGGCGCTGGGCTGAGAGCTGGTGCTACGGGAAGACAAAGGCAAAACAATGCAATCCTGATTGTGGGCACTTTGATTACAATAATGCCAGAATTTGTAGAGGGCCAGAGTCAGGAAGACTCATGTTCCCGAGTTCAAATCTGGCAGCAGGGGGTAGCTGGGGGGTTCGGTGGATGGAAAATCAGGCCCAGAGATGGGAGGTCCTGGGTTCAAATTTGACCTCAGACACTTCCTAGCTGTGTGACCCTGGGCAAGTCACTTAAGCCCCATTGCCTCAGTTTTGTCATCTGTAAAATGAGCTCAGTGGATAGAGAGTCAGGCTTGGAGATGGGAGGTACTGGGTTCAAGCCTAGCCACTGATACTTCCTTGCTGTGTGACCCTGGGCAAGTCACTTAACTGCAATTGCCTAATCCTTACTGCTTTTCTGCCTTGGAATGGATACTTGGTATTATAAGCAAACTTCTCCAGTATCTTTGTCAAGAAGAGTCCTCAAGGGTCACAAAGAATCAGATGCAACTGAAAAAAGTAAACAACAGCAAAAACCCATTTCCAGAGCAGCATTTCCCAGCATTATCTCATTAGAACCTCACAATAACCCCCAGGAGGTAGGTGCTATGATTATTTCCATTTTACAGATGAGGACATCGAAGTTCAGTGATTTGCTCTGGGTCACTCAGCAAATAAGTCTGGATTAGAATTCAGGCCTTTTGGACTCCAGACCCAGCACTCTATTCGCTGCAACACTGAGTGCCAAAAATTTAATTTTGAAAACTATTTTACATATGGTCTCTCCTTTGACCCCCTTTACCACAAACCTGTGAGACAGGGACTATTATCAAACCCATTTTACAGATGAAGAAACTGAGGCTCAGAAAAATTTATGTCTTGCCTGGAATCACACCAACCTAGGAAATATCCGAAGCAGGCTTTGAACCCAGGTCTTCTATCAAGCCCAGCACGTTTATTTCTTAATACAACCTGATGGGCTTCAAATGGCAGGGGAGAATGAATCCTGTATGATCACTGTGATTCCAGTTCCAGCCAAAGTTTGCTGTGGACCTCAGGACATCAGGGCTGGCCTCTGACTCCCAGGGATGCAGGGGGCACAGCCCCTTCAGCTCCATGGTCATTGATGATTTCTGGAAAGAGAGAAGACGCTCAATTTGGAATCTCTGGTCCTGGGTTCAAATTCTGACTCTTTGACATTTATTTGCTTGTAATTTCTCTCAGTGGGCTCAGGTTCTTCCCTCAAAGAGGAACTTCAACCTCTATACCGTCTACCTCCCGGGCTGTTATGAAGGAAGAGCTTGGTACCCCCTAAGAGACCATGATACCTTCTGATGGGTGCATCTCCTGAGGTCCCCTCCCTCATTCACAGAGCTGATGCTCCTGATCCCACATGCCTGGTCTGGGTTATGGCTCATCCCAAGGGCCACCTCCTCCAAGAGGCCTTCCTTCATTCCTCCAGCTCAATTTCTCTTTAATCTGGATACATTTTGTATTTTTATGAATAAGGCTGCTTCCTCTCCGATGGAATGTATGTAAGTGTAAGCCCTTTGAGGGCATAATTGGTTACTTTTCTATCTTTATTTTTATTTTTGTGTTCTCCCTGCCCAATAGCGCTGTTTGCTACAAAATAGACATTTAATAAAGATTTGTTGAATCGTTCTGAATGGAAGGGGGTCTCCAGCTTTGGGAAAAGGCCAACCTCTCCAACCAGGTCTCCTCAGAGTCAGGGGTGAGGCTCTGGGCTAAATCAGAGGCCCCAGATCAGGGACTCAGTCCTGGGCCACCCATGCCCTCATGGGCATCAGCCCCATAGCTTGAGCCTCATTAAGGCCCAGTTTTGGCCAGCCTGCTCTTCCTGGGCCCCGTTAGGCTCTGGGTCCTGGATCTCTGAGTCTCCTGACATCCCAGGTAGCCTTGGGCGATGATGGCTTCCTAGAGCCTGGCGTGAGGGTGCTGTCATTGAGGGAGAAACACTCAGAGAAAAAGAGGAGGGAAATGGATGGTAGGAAAATCCCGGGGATGCTGCTGATGACACCTTCCCAGTCATCAAAGGGCCAGGAGTGAGTTTGCCAGAGGAAGAAGCTAAAAATATATTGGGAGAAATTTCTCATTACCGAATAAATTGGACCAAATCAGAAGTTCTCCCCTGTTTCGAACGGGTTTTATGAGCCGCCAACTTTAAAGAATGGAGCTTGCAACAGGGAAGGAGTCAAGTGCCTGGAAATCGTAATTATGGAGAAACCTAAAGATATAATTAAAACCAAGATTTGGTTCCGATCCTGCACCAACCTCAGTGTGGCGCTGGGGCTGATAGGCTGAGCTCATGGGAAGCAGCAGGACAGGCGGCACAAGCTTCTCTCTAATGAAGGGACCCCACTTTGCAGCTGCCCCCCACTGGACCTGATGGAAAGAGCTAATTTGGGGGTGAGGAGAGGCATCGAGGAGATAGCACTTTCTTCCCACTTGGGTGAGGGCAGTCTCTTTCCTATTTGCCGTCTGTAGACCAATGGTGCCCTGTACTGGGACTCAGGCCTTCTTCTGAGACCATGGCAGCACTGCAGACTAACTGGAGACCCTGGATAAGTCACTTCTCTGCTCTAAGCCTCAGTCTCCTCCTCTGCAAACTGAAAGTATCTCTAGGCTAACTCGGTTAGTGTGAGCTGGAGCCAGTTAGAAGTTCAGATGACCTTTAAGGACACTTCCAGGCTTGACAGTCTATTTCCTAGGGTGTCTTCCAGCTTTTGTGTCTATATTCCAAGAGCCCTTTCATTCTAATATTCTTTGTTCCATGCTTTAAAGTTCCCTCCAGTTCTAGCATGCCATGTTCTATGTTTTATGGGCCCTCCCAGTCTTGATATTCCAAGTTGCAAGGGGTCTCCCAGTTCTGACAGTCTGTATTCTAGGGGCCCTCCCAGCTCTGGCATTCTGTGTTTTAAGTCTCCTGATATTCTGTGTTCTAAGTCCTCCCAGTTCTGACATTCTGAGTTCTTAGGATACTCATAGCTCCAAGATTCTGGGTTCTAGGGTCTCTCCCAGCTCTGACATTCTGGGTTCTAAAGCTTTCCTAGCTTTGACATGCTGGATTCTAAGGGTCCTCCCAGCTTGAACATTCTGGGTTCTAAGGCTCTCCCAGCTCAGACATTCTGGGTTCTAAAGCTTTCCTAGCTTTGACATTCTGGATTCTAAAGGTCTTCCCAGCTTGGACATTCTGGGTTCTAAGGCTCTCCCAGCTCAGACATTTTGGGTTCTAAAGCTTTCCTAGCTTTGACATTCTCGTTCTAAAGGTCTTCCCAGCTTGGACATTCTGGGTTCTAAGGCTCTCTCAGCTCGGACATTCTGGGTTCTAAAGCTTTCCTAGCTTTGACATGCTGGATTCTAAGGGTCCTCCCAGCTTGAACATTCTGGGTTCTAAGGCTCTCCCAGCTCGGACATTCTGGGTTCTAAAGCTTTCCTAGCTTTGACATTCTGGATTCTAAAGGTCTTCCCAGCTCGGACATTCTGGGTTCAAAGGCTCTCCTAGCTTTGACATGCTGGGTTCTAAAACCTTCTCTGCTCTGACATCCTGTGTCCTAAGGGCCTTCCTAGCTCCAACATAGC
Source organism: Monodelphis domestica (assembly GCF_027887165.1). Taxonomy (NCBI): domain Eukaryota; kingdom Metazoa; phylum Chordata; class Mammalia; order Didelphimorphia; family Didelphidae; genus Monodelphis; species Monodelphis domestica. Next base: position 79,043,102 of record NC_077229.1, read on the forward strand.
TGTTTGAGTTGCTTTGCAGTGTGACCCCTCTGTTCTCTTGGCCTCCCTACTGTCATTCAGCACAGGCCAGAGGTATGCCATCCCAGCTCCCTGTGACGTCCCCAGCACCCCCCCAACCCCCTTCACTTCTCCTTTCTCTGCCTATACCAGCTCCTGAAGAAGGCATCCAGCCCCTGCACCTGTTCGCCTCAGTGGCACCTGTACTTAAGAGATCTCAATTAACTCAGATTGGGGAGTGGGGGAACAACGGAGGCAGCTGCATGGAACTGTAGCAAGGCAGATCCAATCAAAGAGAAAGGAGCAGCTCTTTCTCCATCTCTGTCACCTCCCCTTCCCTGGGCCCTGCCACCCCCATCTTCCCTGCCTCAGCGAAGCTCGGTTATCAAACCAGTAAAGATAAATATGTCACTCTCAGTATCACTCAATCCACCAGGAATAGAGCTGAAAAACAGCAGGAAACTGGAAGGAAAGAGGAAAACTCTCCTGCTTTGGTCAAGGCAAGTCTGAGACTTCGGAGGTGGGGGTGGATGGGAAGATCCTTTCTTGGCCCTCCTTCCTCTCCCTGGTCCCTGGTGGTCAACACCATCAATCAGTGATCAGTTATTAAGCAGCGACATTTATGTGCCAGGCACTGTGCTAAGCTCTGAGTATACAAAAGGGGCAACAGACTTGCCCTCAAGGAGTTTACAGTCTAACGGGGGCACGACATGGGAACAGATCTCCACAAAACACGCCAGAGACAGGATTAAACAGGAGATCATTAACAGAGGGAAGGCGCTGGAATTAAGGCTTCCTGTGGAAGATGGGATTTGGGTTGGGACTTCAAGGAAGCCAGAGAGTGGAGGGAGGGAGGGAGGGAGAGTGTCTTAGGCATGGGGGACAGTCAGAGAAAATGCCCATCTTCTGCCTTGGAACCAAGCCCTGGCATTGATTCTAAGACAGAAGGTAAGGGTTTGCAAAGAAAAATAAAATGCCCAGAGTTGAGAGATGGACGGGCTTGTTCATGGAATTGCCAGAAGGCCAGTGTCACTGGGCTGAAGACTACTATGGGGCGTAAGTCACTGGAAGGCAGGAGGTGGCTGGGTTGCCCAACTGAGCATTTTGTCATAGGTTCTGGAGGCAAGAGGGAGCCACTGGAGTTTATTGAGTAGGAGAGGGACCAGACCTGCCCTTTTAGAGGAATCACTTTAGGCTGAATGGAGAACGGATTGGAGTGGGGAGAGATCTGAGGAAGTAGACCCATCTTCAGGCCATTGAGGTAATCCAAATTGAAGTGATGACGCCCTACACTAGATGGGTGGCAATGAGGGCTTAGTAGAGAAATGAAGCAGTAGATTGGATATGGGGGATGAGAGAGAATGAGGAGTCCAGCATGGCTGCTAGGTTGGGAGCCTGAGAATACCTTAATTCCACCCCCCTATTCTTTTTTTTTAAAACCCTCACCTTCCATCTTAGAATCAATACTGTGTATGGGTTCTAAGCAAGAAGAGCTAGGCAATGGGGGTTAAGTGACTTGCCCAGCATCACACAGATAGGAAGTGTCTGAGGCCAGATTTGAACCCAGGACCTCCAATCTCTAGGCCTGGTTCTCAAGCCACTGAGCCACTGAGCCACCCAGCTGCCATCCACCCCCTATCCTTTGAAGACGAAGTCAGGCAGTGAAGGAAAGGCTCAGGAAAAAGGAAGAAAAAGCAGAAAAAGGGCTGGGGCACCTCTCTCCCTGGTCACAGCCATAATCACCTATTACTGGACATAATGAAGGCCCAAGGATAGGGCCATGACTCATGGAAGGGGATCTGAACAGAACACAAGGATAAGAGAAGAGTCAGCCCATTAACCACAGGCTGGCAGCCAGCAGCCAGCGGGCCTGCCCCCTCCTTGCAAGTCTTATAGGTCATCAAGGGGTCTTGGACTAAGAGCTCTCCACCTAGAACTTGGCCCCAGAAGGAGGCGGTTAATCACCTTTCAAAGCCAGGCAGCCTGCATGACACGTGGAAAGAATTCTGACCTTGGAGACCCGGGCTTGAGTCTAGTGCAGCCCAGTTACTGGCTAGGTCACCTAGGACAAATCTCTTTATTTCTCTGGGCCTCCTTTCCTTTACCTGTAAAATGAGAGGGTCTGGATTCCCTTGCCAGCTCTAATATCCTAAAAACAACCTATGTTCTTTTTTATTTATTTTTTTTTAACCCTTACCTTCCGTCTTGGAGTCAATACTGTGTATTGGCTCCAAGGCAGAAGAGTGGTAAGGGCTAGGCAATGGGGGTCAAGTGACTTGCCCAGGGTCACCCAGCTAGGAAGTGTCTGAGGTCATATTTGAACCTAGGACCTCCCGTCTCTAGGACTGGCTCTCAATCCACTGAGCTACCCAGCTGCCCCCAACAACCTATGTTCTAAGGCTCCTTTAAGCACAAAATTCCTATGCTATCAATTCCTTCCAGCTATGACATTCTACACCCTAACATCCATTCTGTTGGGTATTCTATGTTCTAGACTTTCCAGCCCTAGCATTCTATGTTCTAAGATACCTTTTAGCTCAGCTGTACCCTATTCTAAGGTCTCTTTTAGCTGTGACATTCTGCATTCTGTGGATCCTTTTAGCTCTGACCTTCTATGTTCTAGGTACTAAGGTTCTTTCCCCATTTGCCATTCTAGGTACTATGTTCTAAGGGACATTCTAGCTCTACCATCCTGTGTGCTATGGTTCTAAAATCTCTGTCAGCTCTAACATTTTAGATTCTCTGTCCTAAGGTCCCTTTTGACTCTGACCTTCTGTGTTCTAGACACTAAGGTCTTTTCCCCTTCTTACCATCCCAGGTACATATTCTAAAGTCTTTGTCAGCTCTGACATTTTAGGTTCTCTGTCCTAAGGTCTCTTTTGACTCTAACCTTCCATGTTCTAGGTACTAGGTTCTACCACCCCAGGTGCTATATTCTAAAATCCCTATCAGATCAAACATTGTAGTTTCTTTGTTCTAAAGTTCCTTTTCTATTCTGATGTTCTATGTTCTAAGGTTCTTTTCCCATATGACATTCTAGACACTAGTTCTACCATCCCAGGTGCTATGTTCTAAAGTCCCTGTCAGCTCTAGCATTTCAGGTTCTCTCTTCTAAGGTCCCTTTCAACTCTGACTTTCTAGGTTCTAGGACCTGAGGTTCTTTCCCCATCTGCCATTCCAGGTACTATATTCTAAAGTTTCTGTCAGCTCCAATATTTAGGTTTCCTGTCCTAAAGTCTCAACTTTAACCTTCCATGTTCTAGATACTAAGGTTCTATCCCCATCTGGCATTCTATGTACTATTTTCTACTATCCTAGGTGCTATGTTCTAAAGACCCTGTCAGCTCTAACACTGTAGGTTCTCTGCTCTAAAGTTCCTTTTTGACTCTCATGTTCTAAGGTTCTTTTCCCATCTGCCACTCTAGGTACTAGTTCTACCATCCTAGGTGCTATGTTCTAAAGACCCTGTCAGCTCTAACACTGTAGGTTCTCTGCTCTAAAGTTCCTTTTTGACTCTCATGTTCTAAGGTTCTATCCCCATCTGCCACTCTAGGTACTAGTTCTACCATCCTAGGTGCTATGTTCTAAAGACCCTGTCAGCTCTAACACTGTAGGTTCTCTGCTCTAAAGTTCCTTTTTGACTCTCATGTTCTAAGGTTCTTTTCCCATCTGCCACTCTAGGTACTCGTTCTACCATCCTAGGTGCTATGTTCTACAGACCCTGTCAGCTCTAACATTGTAGGTTCTCTGTCCTAAGGTCCCTTTTGACTCTGCCTTTCTATTTTCAGGGTACTCCAGTTCCTTTCCCATCTGCCATTCTAGGTGTTATTCTAAAGTCCCTGTCAGCCCTAACATTTTAGGTGCCCGGCAGCCTCCTCCCGCCCTCCAGACGTGCTCCATCATCATCGGGCAGCGCCCCCCTCCCCCGCCCCGCCCAGGCCCAGCCCCGGAGCCCCCTCCCCCAGAAGCCTTTGCCCCGGGAAGGGCCGGCCGTGTGGGAGGGGGCAGGCAGACAGGAGAGTGAGCATCGGGCTGCCACATCCACGCACGCACGTGCCCAACCGAATTTCGACTGGGAATCCAGGTCTTTAATCTCCCGTGCTCCTTTGACAGGCTGTCTCTTCTTGGCTTTTAGCTGTGTGAGAGTTTCCTCGCTAATGGTGCATTAACCTTGGAGAGCTTCGCCAATTACTTCAACACTAATTCTGACAGTTTGGTGTGTATGTGCTGGCGGCTTTGACAGGCAAAGGGAGCAGGAAATAAAGGCCGCCGAGGAGTGTTTAATACCTCGGCAAGAATCTGCCCCGCTTCCGTGTATTTGGGGGGAGACGCGAGAGGAGGGGAGGGAGCCGGGCGGGGGGGATTATTCGGAGATGGGGCTTCGGCTCCCGCCCCCCGCCCCCACCCCAGCCCCTTCCTCCCTCCCCTTCCTAAATGACAGGATTCTGGGTCTCTCCTGACCTCATTAGAGTAATTAATGTGCCTTTTGAATCTCATGAAATGGCTCTGAGCTGTGGGAGAATACAGCGGATCACAGAGCTGGGCCAGCAAGGGGAGAAAGGGAGTCTTAACTCGTGCTAAAAGGAAGTCTCAGTGGGGGGGCGGGGGAAGAAAAGGAGGAAGGGGGCAGGGGAAGGGAGGGAGGCAGACAGACAGCTATCTGGACGCACAGAGATACCGAGGGAGAGACAGAGACTGTAAGAGATCCCGATAGAGAGAGCCACACAAAGAGACACACAGTGATATAAACAGAGCCCGTGTGGGACAGAGGGACAAAGAAAGACAGAATTTGCTCTGAAAACATAACGCGGGCTCTTGTCCTCCTCTGTGGCAAAGTATTTCAGAAGAGTAAATGTCAACCGTGCACGCAAAGTTCAGTTGTCCTCCCAACTCTGGTTTCCCTGGGCCCTGAGCCTCAGTTTCCCCCCCTGGGGCAGATAGGTTGATAAATCCCAGCCTGTGCAGGTGCTTTCATCGGAAACAATTTAACAGAAGGGTCAAAAGAGTCTAGAGGCTCTCTCCTCGGCCCTTTTGTTTGGACTGTATCCCCTACTCCTTGGCAAGCAACCCAGGCACCTCTGCCAAAATCTTTCCCCTTCTTCCAGGTCCATCTCCTCCAGGAAGCCTTCCTTGACTACCCCAGCCTAGAGCATGGTCTCCATAATCTGAACTCTCTGGAGTCTACTATTGTTCCATCAAGGGCAACAACAAACATTTAAACACTTACTCTGTGTGCCAGCAGTGTCAGCAGAGCTCCCTCAGCATTCTCTACCACCCCAAGTTAAGAGAAGGGAAGGAGTTAGCCTCAGCTCATCCCTGCCTCTGTCTGGAGGCCAGGTCACAGCATTAACAAGAGGAAGGAATAGGGGATAAGTGAAAGGCAATGATACTGCTGGGGTTCCAGTCCCACCTCTGGTCCTCACTCCACTCCCTGTGTGACTGGAGGAAATCGACCTCATCCCTGGGAGCCTCAGCTTCCTGGCCACTGAATAAAGTTAGAACTATGCCCAAAGGGCCATAAAGTGGGGCGTACCCTTTGTCCCAGCAATACCACTGCTTGGTCTGGACCCCAAAAAAGATCAAAGGGAAAGGGAAAGGACCTACATGTGCAAGACTATTGATAGAAACTCTTTCTGTGGTGGTAAACAATTAGAAGGATCCTTTGGAGAATGGCTGACTAGAATTGTGATGAAATATTATTGTGCTATAAGAAATGAGGGCGAGGGCAGCTGGGTGGCTCAGTGGATAGAGAACCAGGCTTAGAGACAGGAGATCCTGGTTTCAAATCTGGCCTTAGACACTTCCTAGTTGTGTGGCCCTGGGCAAGTCACTTACCCCCCCCATTGCCTAGCCCCTAACCACTCTTCTGTTTTGGAACCAATACATAGTATTGATTATAAGGGTAAGGAACCAATACATAGTATTGATTCTAAGAGTAAGGAAGAAAAAGAAAGAAAGAAAGAGAGAGAGAGAGGGAGGAAGAAAGAAAGAAAGAAAGAAAGAAAGAAAGAAAGAAAGAAAGAAAGAAAGAAAGAAAGAAAGAAAGAAAGAAAGAAAGAAAGAAAGAAAGAAAGAAAGAAAGAAAGAAAGAAAGAAAGAAAGAAAGAAAGAAAGACGGAAGGAAGGAAGGAAGGAAGGAAGGAAGGAAGGAAGGAAGGAAGGAAGGAAGGAAGGAAGGAAGGAAGGAAGGAAGGAAGGAAAGAAAGAAAGAAAGAAAGAAAGAAAGAAAGAAAGAAAGAAAGAAAGAAAGAAAGAAAGAAAGAAAGAAAGAAAGAAAGAAAGAAAGAAAGAAAGAAAGAAAGAAAGAAAGAAAGAAAGAAAGAAAGAAAGAAAGAAAGAAAGAAAGAAAGAAAGAAAGAAAGAAAGAAAGGAAAACAAATGATGAGGAGAGTGCTTTCAGAAAAACCTGGGAAGACTTCTATCAACTGAGGCAAAATGAAATAAACAACATCCACAATTACAGCAATAATGCACAATGATCAATCTTGAATGACTTAGCTACTTTCATCAATACAATAATCCAAGACAATGCCAAATGGCTCATGATGGAAAATGCTATCCTCTGGGGCAGTCATGTGGCTCAATGGATAGAGCGCCAGGTCTGGAGATGGAGATCCTGGGTTCAAATTTGACCTAGCTATGTAACTCTGGGCAAATCACCTAACCCCAATTGCCTAGCCCTTGCCACTTTTCTGTCTTAGAATTGATGTGAAGATAGAAGGTATGTTTGGTTTTTTCAAATGCTCTCCACTCCCAGAGAAAGAACTGATGAACTTTGAGTACAGATTGAAGCTTTTTCCATTGACTCTATTTTTCTTGGGGGGTTTTGGGCAACATGGCTAATATGGAAATGTGTTTTGCATGACTTTACATGCATAACTGATATCCTATAGTTTGCCTTCTCAGTGGATCAGGGAGGAATTGAAGGGAGGGAGAGAATTTGGAACTCAAATTTAAAAAAAATGAATGTGAGGATGAAGTGTAATCCTTTTTTAAGAGTTAGTGAAATGCAGCTGTGGTACCCATATCACAAGGTTATTATGCAGATGAACTGAGACAATATATGCCCTTTGCACTCCTTAAAGTGCTACAAACAGGCCAGCTATTATTATTTCAACGATAGGGAAAGTCTCTCACTGTCACAGGAGCTCAGAGCAGCTAGTCCCAGCCAGGCTTACATAAGGGCTCCCTCCGGGATCTGATTAGAAAGTCCTCCAGCCACCCCTGGGAGATGTCAGTGAATGACAGGGCCCTGGGCCTCTGGATCCAGCAAGCTGTTCTGCTTGGAGGCAGTCTTAACTGAGCCTCCCTCAGATCAAGCCCAGATCTCTTTCTCTGCATCCTGTGTCCTTTGCAAGTGGAAGAAGACTCATCCCTTCTTCCTGTGCTAGCTCTCCAAGTACATCAAACCAAAGATCAAATATCCCTTGGTCTTTTCTTCAGAATCAATCTCTCCTATTCCTTCAACTACTCTTCAAAAAAAAAAAACTAGTTTGGGGGCATTTAGTTGGCTCTGTAAATAGAGAGTCAGGCCTGGAATCAGGAGGATCTGGGTTCAAATCTCATCTCACATACTTCCTAGAATTATAACTCTGGGTCATTCACTTAAGTACCATTATCTAGCCCTTACTACTCTTCTGCCTCAGAACTAAGACTTACTATCAATTCTAAGACAGAAGGCAAGGGTTGAAGGCAACTAGGTAGTTTAGTGGTTAGAGAGCCAGGCCTAGAGATGGGAGGTCATGGGTTCAAATCCGACCTCAGACACTTCCTAGCTGGGTGACCCTGGACAAGTCACTTGACCTCCATTACCTAGACCTTACTATTCGTCTGCCTTGGAACCAATATACAATATTGATTCTAAGATGAAAAGTAAGAGGTTGGTTGTTTTTTTAAGTAATTTTTTAAAAGAAGGGTTAAAAAATAAAAGATAGGGGAGGAACTGGTTTCCCATTCTTATCCTCTCAATCACTTTTGTCCAAATACTCCTTGAATGGTCAGTGTCTTTTCTAAAAGGTGGTTGGTACCCAGGGGGGCAGCTAGGTGGTTCCATAGATTGAGTCAGTTCTAGAGATGGGAGGTCCTGGGTTCAAATTTGACCTCAGACACTTCCTAGCCATGTGGCCCTGGGCAAGTCACTTCTTCCCCATTGCCTAGCCCTTACCACACTCTTCTGCCTTGGAACCAATAAATAGTATTGATTCTAAGGGAGAAGGTATGGGTTAATAAACAAATATTTAGATAAATGAATGAATGAATGAATGAATGAATAAATGGTGGTACCCAGAACCACACATGGTTCTAGGTACTACTCCAAATATGCCTTGGATGGGACAGACATAGCAAGAATTAGAAATCTTGAAACATAAATCAAAATGTGGGGAAATGGCCAAAAAGACAGCAATGAACTTAAGAGGGAGGCAGTGTTGCACTGCAGAAGTGACCTGAGTCCAGAGACCTGGGTTTGAATCCCGACTCTTACTGAGTGACCATAGATAACGTATTTTGCCCGAGTCTTTGTTCCCTCATCTGAAAACAAAATGAACAGCAACCTCTGCACCACTTAGGGCCCTACATAGGGCCCCCCACACACATCTCGAGGTTATTTATTAGCACAGGGCTGCCGCCATCACTTTTTTGGGTCATGGACCCCTTTGGCGGGCTGATGGAGCCTATGGACCCCTTCTCCAAAGAATGATTTGAGAAGTATCAAATACATAGGATGGCAATGGAAGCCAGGCTCTACCATCCAATCTGCTATTGCCCCCGAAGGTCCTCCAGACCTTTCCATCTGTCCTCCCTCTATGCCCTGCATCCCCTGGCATTGTTATGTCACCTCCCAAATTTAGGAAAAGAGAGACTTGAGGCATCAAGAAGCTAATGGTAATCTCGGCTAAGGCACCAAAGTGGATAGAGCACTGAGTTCAGCATCAGGAAGATTCATCTTCATGAGATCAAATCCAACCTCAGGCACTTACTGTAACCCTGGGCAAGTCACCTAACCCCATTTGCCTCAGTTTTTTATTTGTAAAGTAAGCCAGAGAAGGAAATGGCAAACCACTCCAGTATCTGTGCCAAGAATGGAGACAACAACAAAAATCCAATTAGGAAAAGCAGCCAGGTGGCTCAGTGGATAGTGAATTTTCAGGCTTGGAGTTGAAAGGACCTGGGTTCAAATCTGATCTCAGACGCTTCCTAGCTGTGAGACCTTGGGCAAGTCACTTAACCCTGTTTACCTAGCCCTTAGAGTAGTTACTAAAACAGAAAGTGAGACTTAAAAAAAAAAAACAATTAGGAGGTTGTCACAGTAGTTCAGGGGAGAGGCTAAGGGGCTGAACAAGGTGGGTGGACCTGAGGGAAGAAGGGCCAGATGCAAGAAATGTTGTAGATGTCAGAGCAACAACGCTTGGCAATTTACTGGCCATGCAGGAGAGAGAAGGGTAGAGAAATACTAGTGTTTTCTACATAAGGGACTACAAGGATAATGGGGCCCTCAACAGAAACTGAGGAGAAGATCTGGGAAGGAAAAGAGAATGAATCTTGCTCTTGGATGCATTGACTTTGAGCGCCTAAGGGGTAGGCAGCTTGGTGAAGCAGGACTGAAATTCAAGAGAGAGGTGAGGGCTGGATCTCTCCCTCTGGGTTTCATCTGCAGAGAGATGATGTTTGAACCTGTGGGAGCTGATGAGATCACCCAGGGAAAGGGTCCAGGATAGAGCCCTGGGAGAAAGCCACGCAAAGGGGCAGAATACGGATAACAATCCATCAAAGGAGACCAAGGAAGAGCTGCCTAACCGCCAGGAAGGAGACAAGCCAAGGAAAGCATCCGGAAGAAGGAGAGGATGTCTAGGCAGAGGGGCCAAATTCTGCAGAGAAGTCAAGAAGAATGGGGCCTGAGGAAAGACTTGGCAATGAAAGGGTCACTGAGAAATCAACTTCTGTTAACTGATAAGGCTGGAAGCCAGTTTTCAAAGGGGCTGATAAGTGGAAGGTGAGAAAGTAAAGACAAAGGGGCAGCTGGATGGCTTAGTGGATAGAGAACCAAGCCCGGGGTTCAAATTTGAATCAGGGTTCAAATCTGGCCTCAACTACTTCCTAGCTGTGTGACCCTGGGCAAGTCACTTATCTGCATTTGCCTAGTCCTTGTTCTTCTGTTTTAGAGTTGTTACTAGGACAGAAAGGTTATTAATTTTTTTTTCATTTAAAAAAAAGAAAATAGGAGGCAAGGAGGGTACACAGACTTTTCTATGAGTTTGGCTGTGAAAGAAAGGAGAGCTAGAACACACTGGGAATAGTGGTACCGAATGGGGAAGGTTGGAAACGGGGTGGGGGGAGCCAGTGAACAAGCAGATTGAAAATGAGAGAGAAGGGATGAAGGAAGGAGGGGGTAAACTGCCAGAGGAGAGGAGGAGAAGGGATTAAGAGTACAAATAAGAAGGGCTGACATCAACAAGGTAAAAAGCCACCTCTTCCTCTGAGACTGGAGCAAAGAAGGAGAGAATGGAGATGATGCTGGAGTGATTTGAAGCATAAAAATGGGAGAAAAGGGAGCCCCCAGTGGATGGCCTAGATTTTTTCCAGTGAATGATTTGGCTAGTCCTTTACTGACAGGGCAGAAGGGGGAGGAGAGAAGGTAGGATTCATTCTTTTTTTATTTTATTAAGAATAAATTATTATACTTTTATTCTATTAATATTATGGTTTATTATGAATAATATTATTTGTGATAAAAAAATTCATTATGTTTGTCCATTTTACAGATGAGAAAGCTGAGGACCTGAGAGGCAGAAAGTGCTTTGCCTAACACTCCAGAGAGGAAATAGCAGAGCCAGGAATGGGGAATAGACATTTTTATAGATATATTACGTGCCAGGTACTGGACCAAGCACTTTCACAAATTTGTTCTCATTTGGTCCTCATGACAATCGTGGGGGGCAGCTGCTATTTATGATCCACATTTTACAGTTGAGGGATCTGAGGTGAAATGACTTGCCCAAGGTCACAGAAAAACTATTATTTATCTGAGATCAGATTCATTATCTGAGATCTGATTCCGGACCCAGGGCTCTGTCCAATTCACTACTAGCTGCCTCATTGAAATTGTTGTTGTTTCCATTGTTTTTCAGTCTGAGTCATATCCTACTCTTTGTGATCCCTTTTGGAATTTTCTTGACAAAGATACTGGAGTAGTTTGTGATTCCCTTCTCTAGCTCATTTTACAGATGAGGAAACCAACGCAAACAGGGTTAAGGGACTTAACCTTCTGTCTTAGAATCAATATGTGGTTACAAGGCAGAAGAGTGATAAGAGCTAGGTAACTGGGGTTAAGAGACCAAATTTGAACTCAGGTCTTCATGACCATGGCCCCTGGTCAGGTGTTCTACTCACACAGGGCACCACCTTACCTGCCCTTCAATAGAACTGGATCCCAAGTATTAAGTGGGAGCCTCAGATGAACCAGCTCAGCTGAGGAGAGGGAGAAAATGACCATCAGACCATCCCCTTCTCCCCTCACTAGAGCTGGATCCCAAGTATTAAGTGGGAGCCTCAGATGAACCAGCTCAGCTGAGGAGAGGGAGAAATGACCATCAGGCCATCCCCTTCTCCCCTCACTAGAGCTGGATCCCAAGTATTAAGTGGGAGCCTCAGATGAACCAGCTCAGCTGAGGAGAGGGAGAAATGACCATCAGACCATCCCCTTCTTCCCTCACTAGAGCTGGATCCCAAGTATTAAGTGGGAGCCTCAGATGAACCAGCTCAGCTGAGGAGAGGGAGAAATGACCATCAGGCCATCCCCTTCTTCCCTCACTAGGGCTGGATCCTAAGTATTAAGTGGGAGCCTCAGATGAACCAGCTCAGCTGAGGAGAGGGAGAAATGACCATCAGGCCATCCCCTTCTCCCCTCACTAGGGCTGGATCCTAAGTATTAAGTGGGAGCCTCAGATGAACCAGCTCAGCTGAGGAGAGGGAGAAATGACCATCAGGCCATCCCCTTCTCCCCTCACTAGAGCTGGATCCCAAGTATTAAGTGGGAGCCTCAGACGAAGCAGCTCAGCTGAGGAGAGGGAGAAATGACCATCAGGCCATCCCCTTCTCCCCTCACTAGGGCTGGCCACAAGGAGATGAATTTTCTTCAGGCACAACATCTCAGGAAAGGGTCCACCAAGGCGTGGAGAGGGGACTCTCCTTCCTCATGGAGGGAGCTGCCCACATTGATGAAATCGTGGCTCCTTGGAGGAACCGAAGGGATGAATGAATACACTCCCCCCTCTAAGTGCTAAGCATCTAGTGGACTCTCAATCAATACTGGTTGATGGGATGATTAATAACAGGCCCAGGAATACATTTCCATGGTGTGCTATGGTTACAAAGCACTTTACATCCATTATCTCGGCGGATCCTTAAACACTCCTGGAAGGGAAGAAGAGCAAAGACTATTATCTCTGTTTTGCACAAGAGGAAGCTAAGAGGGAAATCGTGGTCCCCCCGAGGATGGGCAGAGCCCGAGAGAGCGAGGCCTCTAGAGCCCAGCGTCCTGGCCGCTGCTGCTGCCCCACTGAAGGCAGTGCTCACAGGCACCGGGGGCCTGGAACCATCCATGCCCTGTTCCTTTACCCATGTTCTGGGGTGGCTTTTGTGCTGTTTCTTCCCTTTGCCTTTTGGTCGTCCTGCTTTATTTTTAATATTTCATTTTATAACAGGCTTCCAACCTGGTCTGGAAGTAAACAAGATATAAATCTTCTATACCTCAATTCTTTAAGGAGCTTTAGCAAGTTTTGCATAAATAATAATAATGACTCGAGAGCGAGTGATATAGCCCATAATGCCCGTAGAATCACAAATAGAGAGTTGGGAAGGTTTTGGAGGCCTTCCCATCCCACTCCCTCATTTTACAGATCAGGAAACTGAAGCCCAGAGGGATTAGAACCCAGATCCTCGAACCATGAAGCCACTGATCTTTTTCATTTTGTTAAAGCCTATCCTAGTAACAACTCAAAGACAGAAGGGTAAAGGCTAAGCAAATGGGATTAAGTGTCTTTCCCAGGGTCACACAGCTAGGAAGTATCTGAGGCCAAATTTGAACCCAGGATCTCCAGTCTCTGGGCCTGGCTCTCTGTCCACTGAGCCACCCAGCTGCTTCAATCTTTTGACTGTACCACACAGCCTCAAAGGCCAGCCTTTGAATCAAGAAGACCTAGATTCAAGTCCTAATTCAGATATATACTGTACTCTGTGTAACCAGAAACCCTCTCCATTACCCTAGACAACTGTCTAAGACTGAATTATCTGCTTGGGTAGAGAGAATTTCCCCATAGGGAGTTCCCGCAACTGAAGAAATGGACTGTTTTCTTTCTTTCTTTCTTTCTTTCTTTCTTTCTTTCTTTCTTTCTTCTCTTCATTTCTTCCCTTTCTTTCTTCCTTTTCTTTCTCTGTCTCTTTCTCTCTCCTCCCTCTTTCTTCCTTCCTTTCTGTTTCTTTCTTCCTCGCCTTTCTTCTCTCTCCCTCTTCCTTCCCTTTCTTTCCCTCTCTCCCTCCCCTTCTTTCTCTCTCCCACTCCCTTTCTTTCTTCCTCTCCTTCTTCTCCCTTTCTCCCCTCTTTCTTCCTTCCTTTCTCTCTCTTCATTTCTTTATTTCCCTCCCTCCCTTTCTCTCTTCCTCTTTCTTCCTTCCTTCACTTTCTTTCTCTTTCTCTCCCTTCCTCCCTCCCCTTTCTTGCTTCCTTCCTCTCTCATTCTTTTTCTCCCTCCTCCTTTTTTCTTTCTCTCCCACTCCCTTTATTTCTTCCTCTCCTTTCCCTCTTTCTCTCCCTCCCCTCTTTCTTTCTTCCTGCCTCTCTCTCTTCATTTCTTTATTTCCCTCCCTCCTTTTCTCACTCCCTCTTTCTTCCTTCACTTTCTTTCTCTCCCTTCCTCCCCCTTTCTTGCTTCCTTCCTCTCTCATTCTTTCTTTCCCTCTCTCCCTCCCCCCTTTCTTTCTTCCTTCCTCTCTCTTTCTCTCCCACTCCCTTTCTTTCTTCCTTCCTTTCTCTCTCTTCATATCTTTATTTCCCTCCCTTCCTCTCTCCCTCTTCTTTCCTTCCCTTTCTTTCTCTCTTTCCCCGTTTTTTTGCTTCCTTCCTCTCTCTCATTCTTTCTTTCTCTCTCTCCCACCCCTTCTTTCTTTCGTCCTTCCTTCCTTCCTTTTTTTTTTTAAACCCTTACCTTCTGTCTTGGAGTCAATACTGTGTATTGGCTCCAAGGCAGAAGAGTGGTAAGGGCTAGGCAATGGGTGTCAAGTGACTTGCCCAGGGTCACACAGCTGAGAAGTGTCTGAGACCAGATTTGAACCCAGGACCTCCCATCTCTAGACCTGGCTCTCATTCCACTGAGATACCCAGCTGCCCTCTCTTCCTTTCTTTCTTATAAATCAATACTTGGTTCCAAGGCAGAAGAGTGGTAAGGGACTTGCCCCAAGGTCACATAGCTAGGCAGATTTGAACCCAGGACCTCCCATCTCCAGGCCTGGCACTCTATCCATTGAGCTTTCTAGCTGTCCCCATCACCTGTATTTTCTCTTCTATCTCGTTACTCTCGTTTCCCAGATATGATAACTGAGGTTGAGACAAAAATATCAATAATAACTAATTTCTACAGTGCTTTATGGTTCCAAAGTGATTGATACTCATCCCATCATTTGAAGGAAGACAGTATTCATTTTTGCATTTTAGAGGGGACGAAGGCTCAGAGATGGCAAGAGACTTGCCCAAGGTCACACAGTTCGCCAGTGGCAGAACCAAGACTTGAACACCCAGACTCCATCCCTAGGGCTCTTGCCACCTTCCCTGACCCAGGCCGGAGAGTTGGGCACTCCAATCCCGGTGCAGGATGCAGCTCCAGGGAGGGGGGAGGGTAGGCAAGGGGCCCTTCCTCCTTGAGGCCTGCCGGCTCAGAAACCAAAAGTCCTCTGATCTCAAACTTTCTATTAATCCCTTTTAACACCATAATAGCAGGAATGAACAGCATTTCACATCTTCAAAGTCTGTTAGCAAACAGTCACTAACATGGCCGGGCCCCAGCTCGAGATGAGACACCGTTAATTATAACCAGTTAATTAAAAAGCCAGCCATATTACCGGGGGGGGGGGGGGGGGGGGGAGGCGGAGGGGGGCTCACCAGCAATTCTCTCACAAAAAAAGAAAAATCAAATGATTCGTTAACCTACTGCCTTCCAAGGCGCTTGGTGGACACATTTCAATGAAAGCCAGCAATTGGTAACCAGATTGCAAAGCCTGCCCAGGCCTGGCTGAAAGGAAGGGCCAGCCAGGGCACCAGGGAGGAGGCGACGGAAGAAAATCACAGAATGTCACCGGGACGAGAGCTCGGGAGAGAGCCTCCACCCCAGAGATCTTCCCCGGACCCCAAAATGGGAAGACTCGGTCAAGGTCACACCGCCGGCAAGCCATCCAGCTGACGTGGGACTCCAAATTCCCCGTGCTTTCTCCATTTTTTTTATTTGTCAAAAGCGGAAACTGAGGCACAGAGAATTAGGACTTTCCCATGATCGAACCCGAAAAGAAGAACTACCTTCCGATATCCGGAAGGGTTCCAGTCGCTCTGTTTGGCTCCATAGGACAGAACCAGGGACAATTCAGCGTCGACACCGCAGACTCGAGGGGCAGGCTCTCTGTGAGAAGAGAAATGGGCTCACCGTGACTTATCCTCAAGGAGAATGGGCTGCCCAAGCAGGTAGTGAGTTTGAGTTCGACTTGGACAGACCCATTCTGTGGGAGGGAATTGTGACTCAGATGTGGGTTGAAATAGGGAACCTTGAGGGTCCTTCCAGCTCTGGAATTCCATGGCAACATCCATCCCAAGATGAGATCTCAGGGGAAGATTTTAATGAAGAAACAGGGTGGGGGCAGTGAAAGGGGGTAAGAGGCATGTCTAGCTGCAAGAAGCCCAGGCAGGCGCTCTTTGTGGCGGCAAAAAATTGGAAAACGAGGGGTGGCCCTTGACCAGGGAACGGCTGCACAAATTGTGGTATCTGTTGGTGATGTTGATCTCTTGTGCTCAAAGAAATGATGAACTGGAGGGACTCCATGTGAACTGGAACAACCTCCAGGAAGTGATGCAGAGTGAGAGGAGCAGAACCAGGAAAACATTGTACACAGAGACTGAAACATTATGGGACAGTCAAATGTAATAGACTTTGCTACTAGCAGCAATGCAATGATCCAGGACAATTCTGGGGGGTTTATGACAAAGAACCGTGGGAGCAGAAACACAGAAGAAAAACAGATGATTTTCACTTGTTTATATGAGTGTAGGATTTGGATAGGATAAGACAATTTTTAAAATGAATAATATGGAAATGAGTTCTGAGTGATAATACATGTATAACCCAGAGGAAATGGAAGAAAACCCCCAGCTCCAGGAGGGGGGAGGAAAGAGGCAAGGGAGACAACATGAATCATGTAACTTTGGAAAAATACTTAAAAATAAGTAAATTTTTAAAAATAATTAGAAAAGAGGAGGAGGAGGAAGAGAAGGAGAAGAAGAAGAGAAAAAGAAGCAGGAGCCCAGGCAGCAGAGGTGAAGGTGAGGGGGCTGGCTACCAGGACAGTGCAACGGTAAAAGATGGAGTGATCCAGCTGTGGATGGATCCTACCAGGAGGGAGACAGCTGTGGCAGAGATACAACTTGGTGACAGGAAACTTGGTAGGGGATTGGGGTGGTCCAAAGGAAGCAACTATCCCACATGGCCCAGTGGAAGGAATATTGGCTCTGGAGTCAAAGGACCTGGGTTCAAATCCAGAGTCTTGTGCTTATTGACTATGTGACCTTGGAGAAAAGTACTTAATCTCCCTGTATCACAGTTTCCCTTTCTGTAAAATAAGAGTAGAGTGAGGTAGCTTCTAAGGTCCAGTCTAGGTCTCGTTTTATGGATCCTATGCCTGAAGATGACATGGGATAGTTGAGGCCAATGAAATGGGAAGACTCCTCAAGGGGAAGAAGAACCCCTGCTCTAGGGTAGCAAAGGCCTGGTAACCCTGTGTTCTATATGGCTCTGCATTAGAACATAGAAGATCCAAGTGGAGGGGCCTTCAGAGAACAGGGAACATAGAATGTCAGAGATAAGTTGCCTCTACCATAAAATGGAAGAAATGAGGCAGTTAGGTAGCACAATGGATTGAGTGCCAGGCTTGTTGGGAAGATGTGGGTTCAAATCTGACCTCAGATACTTCCTGGCTGTATGACCCTGGGCAAGTCACTTTACCCCATTCACCTAGCCCTTTCTGTTCTTCTTAGAATTGACACTAAGACAGAAAGTAAAGATTTTTTTAAAATAACGAAAAGTAGAAGGAATGCTGGTATCAGAGAACCTGGGTTCAGATCCTGATTCTGTTGCTTCTAAGCTATATGGCCTTGGACAAATCACTTAACCTCTCTAAGCTTCAGGCCTTCCTGCATCTATCCAATGAAGGGGTTAGACTAGAAGACTTCCGAGGTCCCTCCCAACTCTAATCCTCCTCATTTCAAGTTTTCCCTTAACAGACCCCTCTAGCACATCTTTTATTTGCCCACAGTTCCAACAGCACCAGAGTCGAGACACTGGAGGACCAACACTCCAAGGCATGAGATTCCAGGCTGGAATCTAGTGGGTGGCATAGATCTGGCAGGAGAGACAGAAGAGGGCCAAGGAAATACTGGGGCACCATGCCAGAGAGGCCAGCCCAGCCAGATTCCAACAGCCACTCCCAATGCAGTCATGGCGGATCTCTACAGTGCTCGAGCTGAAACTTGCAAAGGACTCCTGGCCATATTTCGGGCAGGAAGATCAGCACTGACAAGATTCCATTTTTCTTGCATGTTGGCTCACATTTAGAATACCAGAAGTGAACTTAACGATTAGAAATGGTCTAGAAGCCGTGTGATCCTTTCGGCATTTCCCCTGTTTTTTGGTTACTCTTTGAGTGTCACTGAGGAAGTCAAAGGGAGGCAAACAGGCCATTTTGGATGGCTTTGTTTCATGTATTGGGTTTAAAAGGGTGAGACGGGGTCAGGAGGGTTCCCTGGTATTTCCCTTAGATGTCTGGGGTTGCCCACATGTTGTGCCTGCGGTCTGTTTTCCAAGTATGATAGAATTTTGGTTTGATGGAGTAATATTAGGGAATCTAGGATCTTCTCTGTGCCACATGAAACACAAACATAACTTTTGTGAAAGATTTCCATGGTGGTAGCTGGGTCCAAAGTTGGGAGAATCTAGGTTCAAATCTGGCCTCAGACACATTCTGGCTGTGTGACCTTGAACAAGTCACTTAACCCCCATTGCCTATCCCTTACCAATCTTCTGCCTTGGAACCAATACACAGTATTGATTCTAAGATGGACAGTAAGGGTTTAAGAGCGGTAAGGGCTACGCAATGGGGGTTAAGTGACTTGGCCAGGGTCACACAGCTAAGAAGTGTCTGAGGCCACATTTGAACCCAGGACTTCCCATCTCTAGGTCTGGCTTTCAATCCACTGAGCCACCCAGGTACCCTCTGAAGGTAAGAGTTTTTAAAACACACACACACACAATGAATACATCCTAGAACTTTTCTAGGAATTAAAATCAAGCTGACTAGTCTATACTTTGGAAATGGAATCTTTTTTGAAAAAAATGAGAACAGTGTTTTGCCTTCTTTCTCTTAGCACTCTGCTCGCCATAATTTTCTCAGTAATTCCATTGAGACTTCTGTCTGTACCAAGCTGACCAGGCAGCTTGAATTCATTGAGTACCATTGGGCAACCACCTACCATCACCCACTCATCTTGGGGTTCCAATCCCTGGCCATTGTTTTCATTCTTTTCCCCAGCCTAAAGATCATCCTCCTTCGGCAGGGAAAACAAGCAAATGGGAGCTGAGTACTTTTCCCTTTGTGTCCCCAATCCTTGAACTTCCTCTTGTCCCCAATCTAGCTTTAAAATCCCACTTTGTGTGGTGTCCTCAGTTTTCCTCACTGGCCTCCGCAACTTGGGTTTGAGTGCTGTCTGCTCCGTTCTTACAGGGCTTGTTAGGGTTCGTCCTAAGGTTCCTGTCTTCGTTTCCATCTGTGTTTTTTAATTTTTTAACCTGTTAGGTGACAAGATCCCTGTGCACCCACATGGGTCTCTTTAGCCAGTTTCCTGTTGTTGTTTTTCACAGCTAAATTGTCAATATCACATCCACTGAATCACAGAATTTTCGAGTGGGAAGAGAGCTAAGAGACTCTAACTCAAACCTGAAAGGGGCCTCTTTGAAAGCACCCCCGACAAGAGTTCATCGAGCTTTTACTTGCAGACTTCTGCCCTTCTCTTGGCACTCCGTCTCACTTGGGAATAGCTCTAAGTGCTACAGATTTCCCCATTCCTCAAGCCTACATTGCCTCTTTGAGCCTGCCAGCCATTGCTCCTAATTCTACCTTCCGAGGATCCGAAGTCTCGTACCTCTTCCACAAGACAACAAATATGTGAAACACCTGTCACGTCCCTAGACATGCCCAAGTCTTCTCTTGTCCTATTCCTTCCACCCCTGCCCATGTGGCATGAACTCAAGCCACCCTCTCCTAGGGGCTCTCCCACTTACCTTTCCAAAATGTGGCATTCAGAACTGAATACAGTACTGCATATGTCATCTGGTGAGAGCAGAGGATAGTGGGACTACTCCTCCTCATTCCTGGATGCTGTGGGGAAGGCTCAGAGCTTCACAAATATTATCTCACTCCATCCTCACAACTAGCCTGTGAGGAAGATGCTGTTATCGCTTTTTTGTAGTTGGGGAAACTGAGGCAGAGACAAAATGATTTCGGGGTTTATGCCTACTTGAAGAAACCAAGGCAGAAAGGAGTTAAGTAATTTGTCTAGGCTTATATAGCTAGTTGAGGAAATTGAGGCAGACAGAGGTTAAGTGATTTGCCTAAGGTCTTATTAACTAATTGAGGAAACTGAGGCAGATAGAAGTTAAGTGATTTGCCCAGCTAAGGAAACTAAGGCAGAGGTTAAGTGATTTGCCTAGGGTTATATAGCTAATTGAAGAAACTGAGGCAGAGGTTAACTGATTTGTCTGGGCTATATAGCTAGCTGAGGAAACTGAGGCAGAGGTGAAGTAGCTTGCCAAGGGTATCATAGCTAGTTGAGGAAACTGAGGCAGAAAGGAATTAGTGGCTTGCCTGGGGCTATATAGCCAGTGTCTGGTTTGAAATCAAGTTTTCCTGAATGCAGGTCCACTGTGTAACCTCACCTATGCTTCTCTTAATGCAGGCTAAGACAGAATTGACTTTCTCAGCTGACATATTGAGGCACTGTTAACTCATGTTGAGTTTTCTGTCTACTAATAAATGTTTGTCGAATTGGATTGAATAAAACTCTCAGATCTGTTCCAGATAAATTGCTTTCTAGCCACACTTTCCCTCCCTGAACTTAAAAAGTTGATTTTTTGAGCCTGTGTGAGCCTTGACATTGATCCCTGCTAAATTTCAACTTATTAGGTTTCTGGTATTCTGGCCTGTCAAGATCTCTTTGAATGCTGGCTCTGTCATGCAGTGTGCTAGCTATCACTCCTATCTTTCTGGTATCTGCAAATTTGATAAACCTGCCATGTATACCTTTACCCAAGTCACTGTATTAGTTCTCATCCTTCTTGAGCTTTCTGAAGTTTTTGACACCGTTAACCACCCCCTCCCCATGGAAATGCTCTCCTTGTTTCTTGGTTCTCCTGTCTGATAGTGCCTTCTCCCTCTCCTCTGCTTAATCATCACCCATCCTCTACCCACTAGGTAGAGATTTACCCCAAGGCACTCCCATAGACACCTTTCTCCTTTTTCTGCACTTTCCCTCTTGGTGCTCTCATCAGCTCTCAGGCATTCAACTAGCATCTCTACAGATGTCTCCCAGATCAATCAATAGATTGATAAAAATAGATAATATAAGTAGATGTAGTCTATTCTCTATAGATCTCTAGTTTCTACAGAGGATATTCTATAGCACTCTACTATCATTATGTATCGAATAGAGAGATACAGAGATAAAGGAGCCTAGCCCCTCCCCTGAACTCATCCCGAATCACCAACTGCCTAATGGATATCTCCAACCTGATGTCTGCACAGACATCTCAAACTCAACTTGTTCAAAAATAGAACTCATCTCTGTCCCAATGCACCTCTGCCTAATTTCACTCTTTCTGGGGAGGGGCAGGAGATGAGTACAAGCATTTGGTAAAGGCGTTTATCAATTAAGAAATTACAATGCATTTATTAAGCACCTTCTGCATGCCAAGCACTGTGCGTAACACTTTACAAATATTCTCTTTTGATTCCTTAGCACCTAGGTTCATATCCTGAGAGTCCTCATTGACCTTCCATTTTCTCTTGTCCCTCTCATGTCCCATATCTAATCAGTTATGAAGTCTTGTTGATTTTCTCTATACCTTTCTCACATCGGTCCCCTTCTCCACCCCACTCCAGATGGGAACCTCACTCTCTTACCTAGATGACTGAAACTACCTTCCAATGGGTCTTCTTGCCTCCAGTCAGTCCCTTCTCCCAACTATAATCCAACTACAACTTCTTTACACAGTTACCACAATGATCTTCCTAAAGCACTGGTCTGACCAAGTCATCTTACCTGCTGAAGAATCTTCAATGGCTCCCTATTACCCCTAAAACAAGATGCAACTTCTTTTGTTTGGCATTCATGATACTTCATAATCTAGCTTTCCAAATTTATCTCCTGTTAATCCTCCCTCATTCCATGTTCCAGTCAAACTACCCTACTGTCTACACTCTTAGCTAAACCTTCCATCTCTCACCTGAAGACCTTTGGAAAGGTTATCACTCATGGGGGCAGCTAGGTGACTCAGATGAAGAGCCAAGCTGAGACAGGTCCTGGGTTCAAATCTGGATTCAGATACTTTCCAGCTGTGTGACCCAGGGCAAGTCACTTATTCCCCACTGCCTAACCCTCTCCACTCTTCTGTCTTGGAACCAATACCCGCTATTAATTCTAAGGTGGAAGATAGGGGTTTGAGAGAACACAAGAGAGTGCAATGGAGGGAGGGAGGGAGGGAAGGAAGGGGAGGGAGGGAGGGAGGGAGGGAGGGAGGGAGAGAGAGAGAGAGAGAGAGAGAGAGAGAGAGAGAGAGAGAGAGAGAGAGAGAGAGAGAGAGAGAGAGAGAGAGAGAGAGAGAGAGAGAAAGGGGAAGGGGAAGGAAGGGAAGGGGAAGGGGAAGGGGAAGGAAGGGAAGGGGAGGAGAGAGGGAAGGAAAAGGTTGCCATTCCTACCTGGAATGTTCTCAGGACTAATCTCCACAGTTTGAAGTCTCTAGTCTCCTTCAAAAATCCACTCAGGCCGAGCCTTCTTTTCCTAAACCCTGTAGAATATAGCTTTCCTTTCTTCTATCATTTTGTATTTACATATTTTATATTTTTCCTCATGTAGCAGGCATTGACTGCCCCCAACAGTGCCCCTCTCTTGAGGGCAGGGACACGGAGTCCTTTTACCTTTTACTCCTAGCATTTTGTCCCTCTGAAAAATGAGGGAGGTTATGACGAGGTTTCTAATGGTCCGGTATTTGGCCAGTTCAGGGAGCAAGTATCTCCCACTGGGCACAGGGCTAGGCACAGAGAACCCAGCCCGTGAGAGCTCGGGGCACTTTTAGGCCTCACACCCTCCTTCCAAAGACCCAGCCAGTCTGGCTCCGGTACACAGCTGCCAAGCAATGACGAAGCCTGGGGAGATGGTGCCACCTGGTGGCATTCCCTCTTCCTCACACCCTGGTCCCAACCTCCTATTTTTGCAGGTGCCGTGGGGAGGGGAGGGATGACAGCATGCAGCAGGCTTGGGCCTTTGTCTGTGGCTTTCCCGCGTGTTCTGGTGATGTGGGCCAGGCCTGTGCGTGACCCAGGTGAAAGCGAGCCAAGCCCAGATTGCAGAGCAGACTGGACCCAGGCTGAGCTGACCTCCGGCCCAGCCTCAATTCCACTTGGTCCTACCATGAACCGGGCCCTGGCCACAGCCGGCCTCCATCTTTCCACGGCTGCCGCTGCGCCCTCCAACAACAGGCATTAAACACAAAGTAAGCTCTTCCTGGGGGCTTTTGTCACGCCAGAAATGACTTGTGTAACCAAAGAATGAGGGGCCGTCGAGTCCGGAGCGAGGCCTGCCACTGCTGGGCCTCACAGACTCCTGGGCTGGCCCGTGCCCCGGCCTGCCCTTCCTCCCCGCCTCTTGGAGAGCTTAGACGACAACAGCCTGAGGAAGACAGCATCGCGCAGGATGGAGATGGATGCAGGCAGGTGCCTGAAGTTCTCTCTCCCCAAGCAAAGGTCGCCTTTTTGGTGGGGCTCTAAGCAGGGGCTCCCTTTCCCCAAGGGGAGGGGGCTAACTCAGTGTCCCCTTCTGGCTCTGGGCTGGGGGACCCCGAGGGGGTCTCTGGGCTTTCCTGGGCGCACTCATACATGGCACAGCCTGCCCACCAACAGAGCTGTGAAGCTCCAAGAGGCCCAGCGCAGAGGGTGCCGCCTGGCATTACCGTTCTCATTGGCATCCACAGGGCACAAGGACAGCCGCCAACAGTGGAACACCAGGATGTCGGAAGACCCCCAAAGGGTGGGGACACTGTGTGGTGTGTTGGAGAAAGCTTCCATTTATTCAGACAGGAATTTGGTGGCAGAAAAGCCATTCTCCAGGGCACAGGGACCCCCAAAGAGGTCACTCTTGCAAGGATCAGCTGCTCCACAAAACAGTTGATGGCCTAGAGGAAGGCAGACTTCGAGAAGAGGCTCAGCTGGGTGTTAATGCACTTCCCCGGGGGCAGTTAGGTGACCCAGTGAATAGAGCTCTGGGCCTGGAGTCAGGGGGACCTGGGTTCAAATGTAGCCTCAGACACTTCCTAGCTGTGTGACCCTGGGCAAGTCACTTAACCCTGTTTGCCTAGCCCTTGCCCTTCTTAGAGTTATTAGGACAAAAAGTGAGGGTTTCAGAGTGTGCCCCCTCCCTTTCCATCCTCCCCTCTTCACCCCCCCCACCCCAGAGATGAGATCATAGCAATACCAAAATAAGCATCGGAATAATAATGTTGGGTGTTATTTCCTCCTCAAGTCCAGGGCAGGGGAGGGTTTGTGAAGGGTGACTGTGGCCTGGGCGAGGGAATGCAGTGCAAGCCCCCAGGTGCCGGAGGGAGGCCACTGCACTCGGCCGCAGTGACTTTATTTACAATCAGCAGTTTTTACTGAGCACCCCTGACAAGCAGATAGTGTGGGGGGCCAGTCCCCCAACAGGAAACATAGTCTCTTGGAAACCAAAATGCCCAAATATACAGAAACAAAGTAAAAAGCTCCCCCCGTGCCTGGGAGGGAGCGAGATGGTCCCAGAAGGAAGGTGGCCCGGAGTCCCCATCCAGCAGAACAGATTCGAGAGAGGACGTCCTTCCGGAAGGGACGCGTGTGGGCAGTGCAAGAAGAAGAGTCTTCAGGTCCCAGAGGAGAGCCGGCCCGCGAGGCCCGGGCCGGCGGGGCTCAGAGAGGCTCTCTTCTCCCCCCACATAGCAAGGACTCGAGTGGGAAAACCAGCCGCGTGCACGCACACACACTGCATCCCAGGCCTTGGTGCTTTGATCCTTTCCTCGGGCTCTGGGTCTTCACAGGAGAATCTAGAACATGGCCCCAGGCCACCAGCTTTCCCAGGAGATCCCCGAGCTGGCCAGTCAGCCCTTCTGGGTTTGGCATTGCAGCCCAGGGCGCCCCCGGAGAGTGGAGGGGCGCCGGGCCCAGGCCGCCTTCTGCGTGCCAAAGCCCATTCCTCTCTCCATCCCCTCCAAGCGGCTCGTACCCAGGGAGAAGCAAACCTGCTCGGCCTCTTGTCCGTGTTCCAAGATACAAGGGAGGACCCAGGCCTCTCAGCGGGATCTCTGCCCTCCTCTGAGTTGTGGGTGTTAGCAAAAGAAGCGGAGGAGCATTCGAGGGGGACAGACAGGGGATCTGGGCAAGCTCTTGGAACCTGGGAGCTGGGGAGGTAAAGACAGCGAGGCTTCACCCCGTGGGCAAACTTAAAGCTAGAAAGTTAGGATCCTGAACATCACCCCGAGCCCTACTCCTCCTTTCCCGAATTTCCCAACATATCCCCAAGTGCAAAAAATTTCCCAACTTTCCCTCCCCCCCTTAGAAACACTGTATTGTATAGAACCATTAAAAAAATAAACCCTGGATTTTCTTGACATTCTGTGCCTGGGGTCCCTCTTCCCCCTTTCTGGATTACTCTGGGCAGCTACCACTGTGGACTTCAGCTCTTCATCTGGAAGACAGAATTGATCAACAATCAATCAGTAAACCATTTATTAAGTGCCCTCATGTGCTGGGGACACAAAAAGGCCACAGCTGCCCTCCAGGGCTCACAATCTAACCCCAGGGACGGGCATTGCCTGGAGGCCTAAAGGAGTGGGCCGGGAGCCCTTGGGCAGTGCTCTCCAATAGACCTTTTATTTTCTGGGCAATTTTTATAATAGCCTCGTTCCCCTGGAGGATGGTTTCGGAATGGGTGAGTCTGGAAGTGAGGGAATGGATGCTGCACGTGTTCCCCTCCTTGCTGGCTCCTCCTGGGACTCCCTCATCCTGGATCCCTGGGCTGGCTCTGCCCTGCTCCTCGGCAGGAGCCCCACCACAGGCTTCCTGCTGAAGGCCCGCACTGCCCCAGCCTGGGGACCTCCCTGCCACGCGTGCTCCCACGCTCGTAGGGCTCAGAGGCCGCAGCCACACAATGAGTAAGCGCAAGAAGCTGCGTTCCCTAGCTCCGCACCCCCAGCCCTCCCGGCCTGGGGCCTGCCCCCTGCCCTGTCTGCAGCGCGGCCCAGCTCCGCGGCCTGGCAGCACCTCTAGCCTGGTGGGCTCGGGGAAGCCTAGAGGGGAAAGATTCAGGCCCAGCCCTGCCCTCTCCTCACCTGTGCAATAAGGAGGGAGGACAAGAAGAGGGCTCTAAGCCCAGCCCTAATCGTGCCGGGAGCCACAATCACAGATAAGAGCGGCAGGCTCCAAGGAAGCGGGTGAGGGAACACCAGCCTGGAGCTGCTGGGAGGAGAGGGGCAGGCAGGTCTCTAAGCATCTACTAGTAGGAAGAGGGAGGAGGGCCCAGAGATGTCCCCGGACTTCTCCGAGACTCCTCCGGGGAGTAAGGAGCACAAACACGTCCAAAACCAGCACTCTGCTGAAATGTGCTGCCTTTCAGGTGGAGGCTACCTGGACAAGGATGCGCTGACCTAGCAAGTCACCTAGGTTCTCTGGGGAGACCTCGGTCTCCTCATCTGTAAACAGAGAACTGCACCAAGTGGCCTTGGAGGCCCCTGTCAGTTCTACAGCTCTGCTCCTCAACCCTCAACAAAGGTCCTGCCAGTTCTAGTGACAGAAACCTGAGGCGTGAGGCTCCTGCCAGTGCTCAGAGTCCAGGATTCTTTAAAGCACTTAAAGTTCCCATAGTCAGGATAGCTCATCAGCACAGGGGATAGAGCAGCAGGCCTGGAGATGAGAGGTCCTGGGTTCAAATCTGGCCTCCGACTCTTCCTAGCTGTGTGACCCTGGCCAAGTCACAAACCCCACTGCCTAGCCTTTGGTGCTCTTCTGTCTTGGGATTGATAATAAGATATAAGGTTTTAGATAGATAGACAGAAGGCAAACAGATAGAAAAATCCCGGAGGCTGAGGGGGTCACAGTACAGAATGAGGGTTTCAATCTTTGCTTCATTCTAACCACCTCCCCGTCCTGATCCCCAAAATTAACCAAGGACCTCAGGGGAGAAAGAAAATTGCAGAAACTCTACCATCTCAAGTTCCTCGTCTCAAAGACTGTCTCTTCGTCACTCTCCATTGAAGCCATCTCCATGTGGTCATCTGTATTCGAGAGCAGACCATACTTCTTCCGCTGGGGTTTCTTTAACCTGAAAACGGTTTAAAATACAATTCATTTCCATGCCACAAACCTTTCCTGAGGTCCTACTGTCTGCCAAGTGCTAAACCTTCCCTCACAGATAATAAATACTCTTCTTAGCCTCTTCCATTCAATTCAGTAAGCATCGATGAAGGTCCTACTATGTGTCCAGCATGGATGAAGTGACCAGCTTCCAGGAAGAATGTGACTCATAGTCTGTTTCAAGCAGGGCCCAGAGAGGGTGAGAATTTGGCTGGATGGTAGATCACATGAAGGGAGTAATGAAAGGCTGGACAAATGGGCTGGGTTTCTAGCAAAGGCCAAAAGGCCTTGAACGTCAAACACAGATGATGATTGTTTCACAACACCAGAGCGCCATGTCAGCACCTTGGCCAGTGGAAGGCAAATGGAAGAGCTGGGGATAGACCTGGAGAAAGGGAGACCAATTAGGAGCCTAATCTCCCAAAAAAGAGGGTTATTTCAGAGCTACCGAACCCTGCTCCAAAGCTGAGGACGGGCACCAGGAGGGTGTCTGTTTGTCAGCCAAAAGCCGTTTCTTAAGCACCCACTCTGGGCCAGGTACTGTGTTGAGCACTGGGAATACAAGAACAGGCAAAAGATAGTTCCTGCCCTCAAAGAGCATTCAGTCTAAGGAGGGAGGCAACATACAGGGAAATTAGGAAATAATTAACAGAAGGCAGGCACGGGAATGAAAAGGGAAGGCTTCCAAGTAAAAGAAGACATCTAGCTGTGACTTAAGGAAAGCAGGGGAAGCCAGGCCAGGGTCAGCAGGTCGTGCTTCCTGCACTCAAGGGTAAGAACCACCGCTGTTGTTCAGCCATGTCAGACTCTTCATGATTCCAGGGACCAAACTGTCCTCGGGGGTTTTCTTGGTGAAGGTACTGGAGTAGGAGGTTATCTCCCAGCAAATCTAGATTATCTTCTGGAGATAGAGATTCAAAGAGAACCAGAGATTCAAATCAATTCAACAGACACTTACTAGCAACTTTTTGGGTAGATAGCTCAGTGCTAGGCCCTGAGGGTGCCACAAAAAGAAGATAGGTCCTAGCCCTGGCTCCAAGCATCCCACAAACCTAATCTCCTTTTGGAGGAGAGGGAGATCTGAAAAAGCTTTCTGGAAAACAGAGCTTTGGCTGAACTTTAAAGATGGGCATGAATTCCAAGGAAGAAGGAAAGAAATGATAATAGATGGCACAGGGAACAAAGACACTGCGTCTGACAAAGAAAGCAGGATGGAACCAAGATGACCAGTAAATAAGTGCAAAGAGGGGAGATTTATGCAAGTAGGAAATAAGGGAATGGGCACCAAGGACCCAATTCTCTATTCCTTGTAGGCCCCCAAGAACACAGAGAAGCAAGGCCTCAAAGAATTCACAATTCCACTGGATAAGAATTGCTCCCCAACAAAAAAATCACAAAGAGAACCCAGAGGCACAATTTTTGAGGTGAAAAGGAGCTCCTGCTATTTTATTCAACTCTCTCTTTTTAAAAAGAAAGTCTCCAGGAACAACCTCCAGGAAGTGATGCAGAGCGAGAGGAGCAGAACCAGGAGAACATTGTACACAGAGACTAATACACTGTGGTATAATCGAACGTAATGGACTTCTCCATTAGTGGCGGTGTAATGTCCCTGAACAACTTGTAGGGATCCAGGAGAAAAAAACACCATTCATAAGCAAAGGATAAACTATGGGAGTGGAAACACCGAGAAAAAGCAACTGCCTGAATACAGAGGTTGAGGGGACATGACAGAGGATAGACTCTAAATGAACACTCTAATGCAAATACTATCAACAAAGCAATGGGTTCAAATCAAGAAAACATCTAATGCCCAGTGGACTTATGCGTTGGCTATGGGGGGTGGGGGCGGGGGAGGAAAAGAAAATTATCTATGTCTTTAACGAATAATGCTTGGAAATGATCAAATAAAATATATTTAAAAAAAAAAAAGAAATGCTCAAAAAAAAAATAAAAAAATAAAAAGAAAGTCTCCAAAGGAGAACTGCCTTAGCTAACCTCCTAGGATCAGTTAGACCAAGAAGAGGACCTGAAAGACTGACTAAAGTAGCCCCCTCATTTTTACAGATCAAGAAACTGAGATACAGGGAAGTGATTTGTCCAAAATCATACAAGTAGTAAGGAGCCAACAGCATGAGAATTAGATCTCAAATCCTCCAACTCCAAAGCCAGTGCTACTTCTACTAAACAGCAAATTTCCAGAAGGGCCAAAACTAGAACTCCATAAGGAAAGAAAGAAATTACTTATTAAGGGCCTACTATGTGCAGGGCACTGTGCTAAGCACTTTACAAATATTAGCTCATTTGACACAATAGCCTGGGGAGGTGGATGATTTTATTATCCTCATTTCATAAATAAGAAGGCAGACAAAAGTGAAGTGACTTGAGAAAAGAGGAATCATAAAGCTTGTAAGTAGCTGAGGTTGGATTAGAACTCGAGTCTTCAATCATTTTCTTCACTGAGTCACCCAGCGGCCTCCTAGAGTCCAGGACTCTCACCCCCTAACACTTATATTACAACCAAGTGCTAAGTGCTATGGAAGTTGACTCCAGCACTTAAGAGGAAGTGAAGTGGTTTGCCATTTTCTTCTCCAGTGGATTAAAATAGGGAGATTGAGGGAAAAGCACAGGAGAATGGGCAAAACCAGAGCCAAGCCCTGCTGTCCAGGCAGGATTAGGTCATTTACGTAAAATGAGGGGTTTAGGGGAGAGGGAAGTGGAGAATCTGAGAGCCCAGACAAGACTGTGGCAGGAATCCTGAGTAGAGAACTCAGGACCTGGTCTAAGGTGGACAGGATACTAGGAAGGATGGAGAGAAAAGGTCAAGCATATGAGCTACTTTAAGGAAAGAATGGCAGAACTTGGCAATCACCTTGGTGATACAGGAGACAAATGGAGGAGAACTTGTGTAATATAACTGTAATATGAGGGCAGAGAGAGAAGGGAGTCTTCCCTCCCTGCTGGGTCAGGACCAGAGTGAGGTAAAGATGGAGGAGAGTCAAGCAGAGAGAGAGGGTGGATTGTCTTCCCTCTCAGCTCTCCCTGACAAACCTCACTCTGGTTGCCTTTCAAGGCCTAAACCTCTGTTCCCTCAGAGACCTTGGCTCACCAGGCTTGATCCAGTTAGCTTCTTTCTCCCTGAGGAGAGGACTAGCACTTCCTTCCCCACAATTTCAAGTCTCTCTCTAGATGGGATGGAGTCAGTCACTTGTTCTTATTAAACTGTTTATTCTAAGGGTACAAGGCAAGGGATAGGGCAGATGAGTTTAGGAATGAGGCAGAAGGGAAGAGGGAGCAGGGGGTCCCTAGAATAACTGAAACCCCTTCTCCCAAAAGTCTGGCAGATCAGACTTTGCTGATCTGACCCCCTGGGGTCAAGAAGCCCTGGCTCTCCCACTGCCTTGGCAATGTAACCAATGGAGGACTTTAGGGATCTGGAGAAAATCTTCCTTCTAGTGACCAGCTTCCAGTTGAAGTCCTATTCACTTTTATCTTCTTGGGGTATTGGGTCAAGCTCTCACAGGAGGAGATGAGTGCTGGTTCAGAGAGCCACTCAGGCTACCTTCTTGGTAACTTCTCAGAGAGGAAAAGAATCCTTCCAACTGACCAGATCAGCTCACTTCCTCTCCTTTTTCTCAGAATTCTCTCCCCTTCCTGCCCTTCCCCTGTTCTTGCAGAATTCTCCAGCTTGCCAGATCTGCTTCTCTCTTCAAATCTTACAAATCTTCTCTTACACTAGCAGCTCTGGGTTGAGGGCTGCCCAGCCATCTTTGGGGTCCCCCCCAAACCCTTCAGTGAGTTAGAGGGATGTCTAGAATGCAAAGCCTCCCACTGCTGGAATGGGAGGATGAGAACATTTTATTCCAACAGTCATGAAGATGGCTGAAGCAGGCACTGTGGAGCATAGAGTTTGGTTAGACACTGAAGAAGCCAAAATCATCCACTTCATCCAGAACTACCACTGGTCCTCCTGACTTTTGCCTTGACACTGGATTTAGATAATTCTTTTTTTTTAAACCCTTACCTTCTGTCTTGGAGTCAATACTGTGTATTGGCTCCAAGAGATTTAGATAATTCTTAAAGAGAGTGAAGTTGAGGATTTTGTGCAACTCTGCCTCACTTAAATTTAATTCAGGTACAACTCAAGACATCACAGGTGAGGGGTGGCTAGATGGCTCAGTAGATGGAAAACCAGGCCAAGAGACAGGAGGTCCTAGGTTCAAATCTGACCTCAGATACTTCCTGGCTGTGTGACCCTGAGCAAGTCACCTAATCCCCAAAGCCTAGCCCTTACCATTCTTCTGTCTTGTACACAATATTGATTCTAAAGTGGAAGGTAAGAGTTTAAAATTAAAAAAAAAAAAGACATCATGGGTGATGTCCTTTTCAAAAACAAAGGGGAGAGAGGTATCCAGATTGTTCAGTGGATTAAGAGCCAAGCCTAGAGAAAGGAGGTTACAGAAGGTTCAGGGTTCAAATCTGACCTCAGATACTTCCTACCTCTGTGACCTTGAGCAAATCACTTCACCCCCATTGCCTAGCTCTTACTATTCTTCTGCCTTAGAACCAAATACACAGCATTGATTCTAAGACAAAAGGTAGGGGTTTAGAAAAAAGAAAAGAAAACAAAGTACAAACAACTAGAGTCAAAACAGTGGGGTAAATCTAGGAGTCCAATGAAAGAGACAAGCAAACTGGAAAAAAAGAAGTACAGTGAGATAAATGGTGAGTTTGATGGGAGGACTGTCCATCCACGTGAAAAGCCCACTGGACAGTGGGAAATACAGGATTCTGGAGCCTGGGCTAAGGCTGGCTCTAATGATCTAAGAGTCATCTACACAGAGCCCATAACTTGAATTCAGGTGAATAGGTGATATCTCCAAGGAAACAAAGGCAGGACTTACAGCTGGTTAGTAAGAGGTGACAAAAGACTGAATGAGGAAGACATCTAGCTTACATCCCTATTAAGACTAGGATACAAGCTCAAAGAATGAAGGACTGTGAGCACAACACATTATTTCTCATACCTTCTAAAGCACACCACTCAAGCTAATGGTAGACCTTCAATATCTATTACTTAAATGGAACTGTGCTAGATGTCTCAGACAGCTGAAACCCTACATTAAAGTATCTACTTGTACTGGGAGGGGAAGTTTCCTCACCCAGGTGTTCCCATGTACAGACCCTACCCTATTATTCAAGAACTGTGCCAAGGGATGGGCATAACAAGGACAGAAATAAAACCATCCTTACCCCCCAAGACACTGGCATTCTATCAAAGAAATCAACACAGACAAATATGAGTAGGCATAAAATATCTACATTCCTTCCTTACTTCTGCCTCCTATAACATCTAGCTTCCTTTAAGGCTCTGCTCAAGGATTACCTTCTACATGAAGCTTTCCTTATCCCCACTGCTTCAAGTGTCTCTTCTCCCCAGACCCTAAAAGCACCTTAAATTTCTTTTGTATACATTTTGTATAACTGTATCTATCCCTATAGATTTGTTATATGCCTATATCCCTATTTATTTATTTCTATATCTCTCATACACATATATCTGTGTGTGTATAAATGATACACAAGATATAGTTTCCCTGGCTAGATTGTAAGCTTCTCAAGGGAATAATAGGATTCTAATAGTAGAAGAACTTCAATTACTTCCCTCAGACCAGGATAAATCAAACCATAAATTAAATAAGAAATAAGTTAGGGAGATTAATAGAATCTTAGAAAAGTTAGATAAAAATTAACCTCAATAATGAATGGGAATAGAAAGGAATATACCAATTTCTCATTGTGCATAGCACCTTCACAAAAAAAAAAGTATCAGGTACAAGGAGATAAAAACCTCATAAACAAATGCTGAGAAACAGAAATATTAAATGTATTTTTATGATTATAATGCAATAAAACTTACATTCAACAAATGATCTTTGAATTTAAAAATTGTTGTTCAGCCATTTCAGTCATATCCAACTTTTCATGACTCCATTTGGATTTTTTTTTTTTTGCAAAGATACTAAAGTGGTTTCACATTTCCTTCTCCAGCTCATTTTATATGAGGAACTGGAGTAAACAGAGTTAAGTGACTTGCCTAGGGTCATATAGCTGGCAAGTAAGTGTCTGAGGCAGGATTTGAACTTATGAAAATTCCAAGCACACTGTTCTATCTACTATGCCACCTAGCTGCCTAATTAAAAATTAATTGATGACAAAAAATTGACAACTGAGGGGGAACATCCATCTATCAATTGGGGAATGGCTGAGAATGGTATGTGATTGTAATGAAATATTACTGTGCTCTAAGAAATAATGAAAGAGAGGCAGCTAAATAACAAAGTGGATAGAGTGCCAGGTCTGGAGTCAGGAAAATCTGGGTTCAAATCTGATCTTAGACACTTCCTAGCTATGTGATCCTGGGCAAGATCCAATTGCCTAGCCCTTACTGTAAGAGTTTAAAGAAAAAAACAAATGAAGGGGAATTTCTAAAAACATCTAGGAAGATTTGTATGAATTGATAGAAAGTGAAGGGAACAGAATCAGAGAGTAATGATAACCAACTTTGAAAATCTTACTAATTCTGACCCACCACAATTGCAAAGGGCTCATCTATCTCTAGTTAAAGAACTGATGACTCAGAATGCAAATTGAATTATATTTTTTCTGTTTCTTTTTCTGGGGAAACATGGCTAATGTGCAAATTTGTTTTGCACGACTATATTTATAATGGGGTTGGTGGTTTTGGTTTTTGTTTCTTTTTTAGTCTTTTCAATGGTTAGAGAAGAAGAGAAATTGGAACCTAAGGGAAAAAAACACCTAAACTCCAATCTAGCTCTCCAATATCAGTCACAAATAGCTTTTGGAAAATATACATCTCTTTGGTTGATGCCTGATATTTATAATTGGAGGGTCACTGAATAGTGTTATTTTTACCACATAGCAGGCATTTAATAAGGTTTGATGAAATGGTCATTCAAAATATTTCTCAGACTACTTCTTGAAGGCAGGATCTGTTTTTTTTATACCCAATCGGAGGCAAGTGGAGTCAGGTAGATTCGAGTCCAAAATCTGGCCTCAAATACTAGACAAGGTCACTTACCCTCTGTTTGCCTCCATTCCAAAATGAAGATAACCGCAGTCCCTACCTCGAAGGGTTGCAGTGAGGATTCAAGGGGATATTTGTGCCACATAGGAGCTGCTCTAGAAATGCTTATTCCCGTTCCAAGATCTAGCCAAAGAAAGGTTGAGGACTGGCACACAACAGGTGCTTAATAAATGCTAATAGTTTCATTTTACGGAGTTGGAAAGTGGAGCTGAAAGGGACCTTGGAGTCATCTTGTCTGCTCTTTCATTTTCGGTATGGGAAAACCGATGGACCTAAGGAGACAAATCCCTTTAAAACTAAAGCCCTGGGGGCAGCTAAAAGGTTCAGTAAATTGAGAGCCAGATCTAGAGATGGGAGGTCCTGGGTTAAAATTTGACCTCAGATACTTCTTAGCTGTTTGACCCTGAGCAAGTTAACCCCCACCGCCTAAGCCTTACTCTTCTGCCTTCGGATGGATACTAAGACAGAAAGTAGGGTTAAAACAAAATAAAACTAAAGCGCTATGGAATTGTCAGCGAAATCGTTCTCAACAGTGACCAGGGAGGACGGGTGGGCATTATCATCCCCATTTTAGGATGACAGGCAGGAAGGAGGGCCAACCACCTTCGTTTCAGCCTGCCTGGGAGAGAGAGTACAGCGGGCGCGGTTAAGACCGGTCCCGGACCTGTTAGCAGTTCCAGACCCACGTGACACCGCAGCCAGCGAGTCTCGCCGGCACGTGATCAGAACACGTGACACTGGGAGTCTTCCCCTCCCCCTCCCCCAACCCACACAAGCAATCTCCCGGCTACTTCCGAAGCCAGTGACGGAGGATTTCTGTCACGTGATCCCGAATTCGCACCAGGATAGGTCCGACAGATCTCCACATGACTCACCTGAAGGCCCGGATGAGGAAATAAAGCGCAGCCAGTCCGACGAAGCCAGTCAACACGTAAAAAGAGCGCTTCAGCATCTGTCCTGTCTCAGAGTCCGGCCGGCCCTGTTTGGTGGCATTGTGTGGCATCAAAGGCACAGCCAGACTGCTCCCGTTCATCACGGATGGTGACATGGTCGTTTCGGCGGCCCAGACTCCTACCCTGCACAACAGGGCGAGCAGCAGCAGACGCAGCCCCATGGCTGGGGGATAGCGGCAGCGGCGGTGCCCCGCCCTCGCGCGCCTCTGTCATTCACCAGAGGGCGGGGGCGGAGGGAGCCAATGACTGCGTGAGGAGGCGGGGCCTGGGTCTAGTCCCATCCCATTCCCTACCAGCCACTTTGGCCACGCCCCCTGGGCAGCCGTTTACCGAGGACCTGTGGTCCCGCCTCCATCTCCTGTCCTCCCTCCTCAGCCCCGCCCTCTGTTCCCGCCTTCCGGGAAACCTTAAAGGACCATGTAAAGATTTATCAGGAATTGTATATCTTTTATGATGCACCTGGTAGCTGTTTCTGAGCCTGCAATCAGGAAGACTTGAGTTCAAATTTGACTTCAGACACTAGCTGTGTGACCTTAAGCAGGCCATTTAATAACGTGTTGGCTTCAGTTTCCTCAACTATAAAATGGGGGTGATAATAGCATCTACTTCCCAAGGTTGTGAAGATCAAATGCGATAATATTTGCAAAAAGTGCTTGACTTTAGCACAGTACCTGGCATTACATAGGTGCTATGTAAAGGTGTATTCCCTTTCCCCTGTTTCAGACCCATTCTCATTTGGAGGCTCCCTGAAATCTGGAACCTGGAGGAGGGATCATTATCCCCAAGTGTACAGATCATGCTGTTCAAATGTATCACCTGATCCAGAGCCTGTGACCATTCTTAGTTCAACCTCAGGACATTTTCCTTTCTTCTCGAGTTCAATTCCTGGCTTGAAATCTTCTCCACCCCAAGTCCTGCTACCATACCTAGGTGTATTCAGCATACATATCAATGTCCCCTCAAATACCCTAAACTTTCCAGTTTCTTGATCTAGATAGGTATATAAAGTATTTATTAAGTTCATCCTAAGTAAGGCCTGGAGCAATAAATCCTGGCTATGCAGATACAAACCAACAATTCTTGTCATTAAGGTGCAGAATAGGGAAAGATAACACATAAAGGAAAAGGGATGGGGATCGGCAATGGGCAAGGAATGGTGATGGAGGACATCAGTTTCAAGAAGCTCTGAGGCCCAGTGGGTCCAAAGCTCTAATTGGGGAAGTAGGTAAGAGGGAGATGAAGCTGGTGGCCAGAATGAAGATGGTATGGTGTTAAAAATGTGAACTATATACCACTCCTGTGATCTTGCCTTTGTCAGTGATTGCTGCACTTCCAAGTTCATTATCTCTGAAATTTCCTTTTGTTGTTTAGTTGTCTTTAGTTGTGTCCCTCCATTTGGGGTTTTCTTGGCAAAAAATATTAGAATGGTTTTCTATTTCCTTCTCCAACTCAGTTAACAAATAAGGAAATTGAGGCAAACAGGATGAAGGGTCATATCTATCCACTGCACCATCTAACTGCCAAGGAATTATTTTATATGGTTTATTTATATTTATTATCATTTCATCCCTCCGGGTGCCTTGGGACTCCCTTTCCTATACTGGCAGCTTGGTGAACCAGCACAACTTTATGGTCCCTCTGCTTTAAATCCGTTGTTCCCTAGTCATATTCCTATCAACCCTTGCCAAACTCCTTGTATTACCATTCCCCTCCACAAACTTCCTCCTTCACTCCCATTCAAGTACTGCTAAATGGAGCTAAAAGAGGTCATGAGACAATCCTAGTTCTATGGTTGTTTTGCATCAGCATGGACCTGGACAATGCTGATTCTCTCACTGAGAGAGAGCATTGTTTCTCAACCCACACACCACCGCACATCTCTCACTTGGACTACTACAATAGCCTAATTGGTCTTCTACTTTCATCTCTCCCCACTTCAATCTTTCTTCCTGCCAAAGTGATTTTTTTTTTAAAGTCCTTGCCTTACATCTTAGAATCAATACTAAATATCGGTTTCAAAGCACAAGCATAGTAAAGGCTAGGCAAACAAGGTTAAGTGACTTGCCCAGGGTCACATAGCTAGGAAACAAAGTCGTTTTTCAAAAGCACAGGTCTGCCAGTGTTACCACCTCCCTACTCAATAGACTCCAGTGGTTCTCTTACCCCTAAGTTAAAACAAAATCCTCTATTTAGATCAAGCAACATTAAGTTCCTAGTATAACCCAATCACTATGCCCTTATTGGCTAACCTATGGCATGCATGCCAGAACTTGCAGGAAAGGGCTGCTCCCCTCCCCCTCTCCACAGACACCTGAGGACATTTCTCACATCACCTGCCCTTCTGCCCAGCAGCCCAATGGAAGCATTTCCTCCCATGTCTGAGGTAAGTGAGAGTTGCAGTTTGGGCACTTGGTCTCTAAAAGGTTCACCATTGCTGTACTGTGCCAAGTTCTGGGGATACAAAAAGAAACAAAAGACAGTCCCTGCCCTCAAGGAGTTTGCCACTCTAATAGAGGAGACAATATACAAACAAATATATGCAAAGCAAGTTCTGTACAAAATAAATAGGAAGTAATTAGGAGAGAGAAGGCACTAGAATTGAGAGTTTGGAAGAAGGCTTCCTGTAGAAGGTGAGGTTTTAGTTAGGACTTAAAGGAAGTCAGGGAGATCAGTAATCTTGAGAGAGAACATGTTCCAGACATGGTGGACAGCCAGAAAAAAATGCCTGGAATATCTTGTTTATGGGACTGTGTTACTGGATTGAAAAATATATGCCTGGGAATAAACTGTAAGAAGACTGGAAAAGTAAAAAGTAATCAGGTTTTGAATGCCAAACAGGATTTTGTATTTTATTCTGGAGGCAATAGGGAACCATGGGAGTTTTCTGAGAAGAGGAGTGGCATGATCAGACTGTACTTTAGGAAAATCACTTTAGTAGCTGAATGGAAAAAAGATTGGAGTGGGGAGAGAAGAGGCAGTCAGACTCCCCAAAGGCTATAGTTACAGTTCTACACTAGAGCTGTAGCAGTGTCAGATTCAGAGGAGAGAAGAAAGTGTTGTATTTGAGAGCTGTTGCACAAGTGAAATCAAGGGATTTTGGTAATATCTTGGATGTGTGGGGTAAGAGAGAATGAGAAATGTAATTTAAAACTCTTTATAACCTGGCCCCTCCATACCTCTCCAGTGTCCCCACACTTTCATCTCCTCCATACCTACCAGTCCTTGGACAAAACACTACATTGTTTATCTCAGTCCCTTTGCTTGGGTCGTCTCCCATGCCTGAAATGTTCTCCCACCTGGACTCTTTCTTAATTTCCCTGGCTTCCTTCAAGGCTCAGCTCAAGTCTCAGTTTCTGTTTGATATTCTATTCTTCTAACCTGTTGGGTTGAAAGAGCCTTATTAGAAGGTGGACGGAATCTAAGGATGTTGAGGGAAAAGAAGGGAAGAATACAAGTGGCCTTTCCCTTATCCCACCAAATGCTAGAGCAGGGGGTTAAGCTGTCATGGACCCCCAAAGGTGTCCAATAGACATATTTCAGGGAGTCCATGAAATTGGAAGAGAAAAATATTTTTATTTTCATTAACATTTAATTGAAATTTAGCATATCCTTCAATTATTTAAAAGCATGATTCTGAGAAAGACTTCACTGTAGACTGACTGTCAAAGAAGCCCAGGACACACACACACACACACACACACACACACACACACACACACACTCACTAAGGACCTCTACCCAGAGCCCTCCCCTCTAGGATGACCTTTCCTGAATTCTACATATATCTTTTATATGTATTTACCTATTTACTTAAATGTTGTTTTCACATTGGTGTATAAGTTCCTTGAGGTCAGGCATTTTTTTTGCCCTCTTTGTATCTGTAGTATTTAAACTGAGTGCCTAGCCAGTACATAATAAGACAAAGGACATGGAACTTTGATTTCAGGGGTAATTGGAACTCCTAAGTGAGGAAACACCTTCTACCAAGGTAGGTCAGTTCCTTCTCTTCCATTTTTGATCTTAAAGGGTTGTCAGTGGTGTCAAACTCAAATAAAAATGAGAGCCATTAACCCATACAAGAGGATCCTGGCAGGCTGACTTAGAAAACCACAAGTTAACATCATCTATGTTTACTGTATTTTTTTGTTAAATGTTTAAATGTTCCTTGATTACATTTTAATCTAGTTGGGATGTGGGGGTAAAATTAGAGCCTCAGTTCCATGTTTGATACTGCTAGCCAGAGAAAGCACTTAGAGTTTAAAATGACTTGCCCAACATTAGACAACCAGCATGTGTCCAAGGCGGGGTTTGAAATCAGGTCTCTTTGGAGACAAACTCTATCCTCTATCAGCACATAGTAAGCATATAAAAAATTCTTGTTAATGGATTGATCCAAGGCCCATCAGAGAAGGGGATTAAATGGTTACTGAATTAGCCCTTGCAACCTCAGAGTCCAGGACTCGTTTCCCCATAGGCATCTTAATTCTTTCTTCAGAAGAATTCCTTGCCTTCAGAAACATACTTCCAACTTCCACCCCAATCCTTATACTTTCTGACTGCTTTTCCCTTCCTACTGAGGGCCATGGGGAGGAAAAAAACTATCTGAGGCTCTCTGTAGGGTCAAAGAGATCTTTCAACTCGTCTTCTCCAGGCTGCCATTTTGTTACAGGCGAACTATCTCCTCTCTGAGTTCATACAGTGAGTAATTGCTGCCAAATACATATTCACCACAAAGCAGAAATTATGGATCTAGGGTTTATTATTTTGCCCAAACATAGGTTCAGGCCTCAGAGAAAACTTAAACCACCATAAAGATTCTGACATGAATTCTTATAGGGAAAATCACATCAGCATGAAATAACTCATTTACATATCATAGTCCTTAAAAAAAAAACAATAACTTACTTTTGGTCCTATTAACAACTCTAAGAAGGGCCAGGGCTAGGCAAATGGGATGAAGTGACTTGCTCAGGGTCTGGAAAGTGTCTGAGGCCAGATTTGAACCCAGGTTCTCCCAACTCTACCTATTGTAATCTTGTACATTCCTCTTAGGCCATAAAAATTAAAGAGAAGATAGAGTCATAATCTCAGACTTTCTTCAGTGTCATAAAACTTGAACAGAGCCATTATCACCTATAGAAAACAACCCTCAGCAAACAAACTCTATAGGTAAACTAAGTCAAGTTACAGGTTAAACTACATTCAGAGGATCCACCACTAGGCTGATTGAGGAGGATTTACATGTCACCAAGGAGTCAGGGACAGTTGAGATTCTTCCACTGGCTTCTTATCTGAAGAATGTGTAAGGCTTGAGTAAATTTTTACATCCCATGAGATGGTTTGGGGTCAGGTGAGGTTAATATTAACCAAAATTTGCAGGAGGAATTGCCCCCAAGTCCCAAATAATAAAAAGAAGTCCCCAAACCAACATAACAGTTTCCCAACATTCCTCTCTTTCCACCTACCTCAGCTATGGCAGTACCCTTACCAGGTCGTCCCACCTCCACTCTGTACCCTCTGATCTCTCCTTCCTACCCCTTCCAGAACAGCTTTCCTCTGCATAGATCAGGTGCCATCAGTCTTCTATTCCAAGTCCTTCCATGTCTCCTTAGGGGTGTATGGA
This sequence comes from Monodelphis domestica, assembly GCF_027887165.1. Classification (NCBI taxonomy): domain Eukaryota; kingdom Metazoa; phylum Chordata; class Mammalia; order Didelphimorphia; family Didelphidae; genus Monodelphis; species Monodelphis domestica. The sequence continues at coordinate 79,083,732 of NC_077229.1, forward strand.
TGTTCGAGGAGCTCTAACACTTCTGGTGTGGGGACTTGCGGAGCCCTTTTCAGGGCTGCTCATCCACCTTTGGTGCCTGCTTGGCACTCAATTCTCTGTCTGTGGCTTCAGCAAAATGCAGAGGCCATAGCTCAGTTAAACCATTTCAACAAATGAACTAAAACAGGTTTGGAGGGTCCAACAGGCCTCCCATCCTTTGGCTAGTTAGGGAGTGTCTGTCCCAAGCATGTGAAGATTTCCCCCAGTGGAATGGGTGGATGGGAACAATTTGCTCCAAAGGCTATGAAAGCATCTGAAGCAGGCTCTTTGGAGCACCTTGAGCTCTGTCAGACATGGAGGATGCCAAGGTCATTTACTGCATCCCAGGCCATTGTCACTCGTCCTCATTTTTGTCTTGCCACTGAACTTGAGTGAAGGGAAGAGAGAGTGAGATTGATGACTCTGTGAATCTCTGCCTGGGTCAAATCCAATCCATGCGTAAATCAGGACATCACCTCAAGAAGTATAAAAAACAAAAATTGTCTCTTTAGTGAAATCAAAACTCCTCTTCCTGGTCCTCAAGGCCTGTACCAGCCCACCTTCCCAGCATACTGTCCTACTAATCATTGAGCCTCTCTGTCCCTAAGAGCAGCTCATCCCTCAAATTTCCTCCCTTCTCTTTTCACCTCTTTGACTCCTAGCCAATCTTTAAAGCAGAAGTTCTTAACCTTTTTTTGTGTAATTGGATCCCTTTGACAGTCGGTTGAGGCCTATGGACCTCTCCTCAGAAGAATATTTTTAAATGCACAAAATAAGATACATAGGATTACAAAGGAAAACAACTGAAATAGTTATCAAAATTTTTTTTTAAGTTCACAGGCCCCAGGTTAAGAACCTCTGCTCTAGGGGGCAGCTAGGGGGCTCAATGGATTGAGAGCCTGGCCCTGGGTTAAAATCTGGTCTCAGGCACTTCTTAGCTTTGTGACCCTGGACAAGTCACTTAACCCTGATTGCCTAGGTCTTAGTCTTAGAACTGACTGGTGAGGGTTATGAAAACCCCCACCAGTTATTGTTATTTAAACTTGGTACCCAGCAGACCTATAATGTGTGTGGTGGCCATTGTAAAAGAATGAACGGTTACACTAGAGGGTCTTTTAAGGTCCTTTCCAGGCCTTGACATTAGACATTCTAGTGCCCTGTGGCTTTGAGCAAGTCACTTTCCTTCTTTTGTTGTCAGCCACCCCATCCATAAACCATGGGAATTAGATTAGGATCAGGTGATCTCTGAGGTCTTGTGACTGTGGTTTATGTCAGGTGGGCGGAGCTGGCTAGTTTGGGCCCCATAACTCGAGGGCTTGTATTTGGTGCAAAGATTAGGGGGCCTCAGTAAGTTACCTTCTGATAGGAAAGGTCATCTGGCTTCAGTCTCTCATAAGCTTTTACATCTCAGCCTTGGCACTGCCCCATCAGTACCAGCCACTCAGGGGGGTTGCCATAGGGCCTATCTACCCTGCCAGATGCTGCAAATGGCCTGATTTCTGGCCATCAGCACCCTCTCTGATGAAAATTTCAGCGCTCAAACTCCCCCCACCCATCCCACATCTCCCTCTCCATAGCTGCTCCGAACTGACTTTGAAGCTTACTCGCCTTTTCTCCAGCCAAGCTCATAAACTTGATACTAGGCCCAATTTAAGAGCTGTGAAGCCAGAGCCTCGTAAGTGCCTCTCAGATATCAAGACAGACTATGGTGATTACCAAGGGAGCACTTCTTAAACCTGGCTCTCTCCTGGAAAAGCCCAAGCATTTGGAGGCTTTCAAAGCCAGATCTTAAAAGCATCTCCCAAAGATCTCATTTATCTCCATCGCCCTGGAGGACGGGAAGCAGAAAGAAACCTCAGCAGGCAGGCAATTTCTCCCTGGAAGGTCACCTTGTCAAACAGAGACGCAGGGACAGTCCTGCCCATTAACCAGGAGCAAAGATCACCCAGGCCTGGGATACTGGTGGAGAAATGACCTTCCAGACGATCCCTTCCAACCCTCTCATTTAACAGAGGATGAAATGGAGACCCACGATGGCGCAGGGACTTGCCTCATGTTAGTAAGCAAGGCATAGAGGCTGGATTTCAAAGGACCACTTCTAACTCCAAATCAAGGGCTCCTTCTATTCAACAGTGCTGCCTCTGTTGGCCAACCCCTCATTTCCCAAGATGAAAGGGAAGACAGTGGAAGACACTTGTAAAACAATCGAAGCAGAGGCAAAGCTGAGACCAAAACCCAGGCCTTCGGGCCCAGATCATTGCTAAATGCCCCTGGTTCACAGGGAAGCTCTCCCCACTCAGTGACTTGAAGGAGACAAAGCAGTCCATTGGGAATCGCTCTAGGCTGGGAGTCAGAGGATCTTTGTTCAAATATTGCTTCCATCCATTTATTTCCTTTGTGAACTTGGGAAAGTCACTACATGTCTCCAGGCCTCAGTTTCCTCCTTTGTAAAACAAAAGAATTGGATTAGGTGGTCTCTGATGACCCTTCTAGTTCCAAATTTATGTTCTTAGGGCTGGGAATTGATGGCTTGCAACAGATACAAATGATTTTTGATGAGGAAAAACTGAGCCAGTTTACTTGCCCTTCTCTGGGCCTATGCTAGCTCAAGTGGCCAACCTGTTATTTAAAATCAGATCTGGCTCATTTTTAGATGATTCCCTCCCTCCCCACCCCCCCTCTCTCTTTCTCTCTCTCCCTCTCTCTTTCTCTCTCCCCCTTCTCTCTCTCTGTGTGTCTCTCCCTTTCTCTCTCTCTCTCTCTCTCTCTCTCTCTCTCTCTCTCTCTCTCTCTCTCTCTCTCTCTCCCTCTCTCTCTCTCTCCCTCTCTCTCTTTCCCTCTCTCCCTCTCTTTCTCTTTCTCTCTCTCTCTGTCTCTTTCTCCCTTTCTCTGTCTCTCTTCTCTCCCTCTCTCTCCCTCTCTCTTTCTTTCTCTCTCCCCCTTCTCTCTCTGTCTCTCTCTCTCCCTCTTTCCTTCTCTGTCTTTTTCTCTCCCCCCTCTCTCTCCCTCTCTCTCTCTCTCTTTCTCTCTCTCCCCCCTCTCTCCCTCTCTCTCTTTCTCTCTCCCCCTTCTCTCTCTCTGTCTCTCTCTCCCTCTTTCCTTCTGTCTTTTTCTCTCCCCCTTTCTCTCCCTCTCTCTCTTTCCCTCTCTCCCTCTCTCTTTCTCTTTCTCTCTCCCCCTTCTCTTTCTCTGTGTGTCTCTCTCTCCCTTTCTCTGTCTCTCTTCTCTCCCTCTCTCTTTCTTTCTCTCTCCCCCCTCTCTCCCCCTTCTCTCTCTCTCTGTGTCTCTCTCTCCCCCTTTCTCTCCCTCTCTCTCTCTCTCCCTCCCTCCCCCTCTGTTCTCTTTCTCTCTCTCCCTCTGTGTCTCTGTCTGTCTCTCTCTCCCTCCCCTCTCTCTCTCTCTGTCTCTCTCTCTCCTTCCCCCTCTGTTCTCTTTCTCTCCCTCTCTCTCTCTGTCTCTCTGTCTCTCCTTTTTATCTCTCCCTTTCTCTCTCTCCCCCCCCTCTCCCCCTCCTCTCTCTCTACCCTCCTCTTTCTCTCTCTCAGTATCCTAAAAAGAGAATGTAAAATTCATAACCCAATTCAACTTGCCTGGAGACATTGAGAAAGGATAAACATCTTATTCTCACAAGCCCAGGGAAACGCTCTTATTTCTCAACTTACAGACTTTGGAAGAGGATTGCCATTGGCAAATCTTCTGGGTAGCAGCACTAATTAAAAGGGACACCTTTTGGAAACGGGGACAATGGCTCCTTTGCCTCCAGGCTACAGGAAGTTACACTTCCTTTCCCAGAAAGGATTGCCACGCAGCCCGTCAGAGCTAGAAGCCACAGAGTATGGGACACAGAGAACAGGCTTTTCTGATGATTCTAGGGCCCAGCTGGACAAAGTGACCCACTGAGGTAGCACAAGGAATTTGAAAATTCCTCGAATAGCCCAGGCTCTAAATGCAGTCAGCCCCTGGCAAGTCATTAGACAGGCTCTCTGGAACTCAGTTTCCCCCTCTCAGTACTCAGAAATTGTGACATGGCTCTTTCCCAGTGGGTTGGCAGCAAATTACATGCACCTGTGATGGCTTTGTGTATCTCTGGGTGGCCCAACAGGCCTGTAACAAATTTTCATTGAATGGAGACAGCAAGGTGGAACGGCAGGAGTCTTGGATTTCGTGCCAGGTGCCGGGTTCGAATTGCCCCTGTGTAACTTTAGGCAAATCCCCTCCCGTCCCTGGGCTTCCGTTTGCTTCTCTGTCAAACAAAGGAATTGGACTGGATATTCTCTGAGGTGTCTCGCAGCTGCCTGTGGTAGGACTAGATTAGTGAAGGGAACTTGGGAGAGAGTATAAATAAATGGAAGCAAACCCCAAAGGAAGCCATCAGGATGAGGCAAGAGCCCAGGCAGCGTCCCAGCAGAGGGCAGCTCCTGAGAGTGAGGAGAGCAGCCCTTTCCCAAGGAAAGAGGACAATGGGCCCTGCTCAGGCTGGCCCAGTCAGCTTAAAGAGCATGTGCACGCTTGGGAACGAAGGCCTTTGAGGCGCTTTTGGAGATGAATCTAAAAAAGCTGAAACCCTTGGCGAGGCGGCCAGCTGCCCCAGAGACCCCACGGTGGCGGCCAAGACTAGAGCCCAGTGTCTTCTGGCCCCCAAAGCCCGCAAGCCTTTGGCTCTAACCCCCTCCTCTGTTTTGGGGTGTTCACTCACTTTCTGAACCTCCCAGTGCCAGCTTTTAAAAGAGGGGCTCGACAGAATCCTCCCACAGGACTGGAAAGCTCAGAACTCAATGGAAACGAAGACCAGGCTCCATACTTTAACTAGGGAAGAGACTGAGGGCTAGGGGAGGGAAAGGACTTTCCCAAGGTCATACTGAGTAGCAAAGCCCTGATTCAAAATCACATCCTCTGACTCCATTAGACAGTGCCCTTCTGTGTCACTCCAGGCTTCTTCCTTCCCTAAAGTCCTTGTAGGATTTTTTTAGTTGACCTTTACTTTACTTCCACTTAATTGTGTGTTTTGTTTTTTTTGGGGGGGGGGTTGACATTTTTTTAATTTAGTCAATTTCAAACATTATTCCTTGGTTACAAAAATCCCTTGTAGGATTTTAATTTAATCCAAGGTAAGCAACGGGCGACCCAGGCACCTAGGAGGCTAGTTTTAGACAAGAATTCCCTCTCTATATTTTCCTCTACTTATCTGACTGCTTCTTCTCAGGTTCCTTTGTTCGATGACATCAAGTATGGGGTGTACCCCAAGGCTCTCTTCTCTTTTCTCTGCCATTCCCTGGCTGGTTTTTATCAGCTCCCAAGGGATCAATTATCTTTGTGCAGATGGCTCAGATCTATACAGGGTGTCCCAAAAGTCTTTGCCCCAAGACCTTGGGGACAGCCTATAGAGAGAGCCCTAACCTCTCTGTCAGCCATAAATATTCATGTAGTACCTACTAGGTTTCAGGCCGAAGTGCTCAATGTTGGGGATACAAATACAAGTTTAAAAAAAAAGTCTGCCCTCAAGAAGACGGGAAAAGGACGCTGAAGACAGGGATGAGAGGAAGGGAGAGAGAAATGCCAAGTGGGAGAAGTCTGCGAGAGTCCTGAAGTAGCCTAGCTGGTGGGGCAAACTGGAGAAGAGTGTGCTGAACCCCCTTCTTGGTCCCAGGGTCACATTACCTGTTGGACGCCTCTAAAATCAAGATGTCCAAAAGGGGATTCGTTGTCTTCCATCCTCCTCCAAACCCATCCCTCTTCCAAACTTCTCGGTTTCTTCCTTCTAGAAACCCAGTTTTAAATCTGTCACTTTCTCCTCCTCCTCCTCCCTGTCCACATTCATGACCAACAAGTTGCCAATCTTGTGGGTGTGACTTCCTCAACATGGAGCTAGACTGTTGCCACTGTCCTCCCTGGCCTGGTCCCTCAACTCCATCTCCTTCTCCAATCCATCCTTCCGAGGCTGAAAATAACCTTCTCAAAAGACAAGCCTGACCAGGGTTCTTCTGTTCAAGACTCTCCAGCAGCATCCTGCTACATCCAGGTCAAAATAAAAGTGAGGTCCTAGTCTGGCATTGGATGCCCTGAATAATGGATCTCTCTAAATATATGGGTAGCCCAGTGGAATTGCTTGTCAGTTCTGGGAGGGAGGAGGGAAGAAGGGAGGGAGAGAATGTGAATCAAGTAACCATGGAAACATTTTTAAAATTAAATTTAAAATAAAAAAAAATAATGGGGGGAGAGGGGGGCAACTGGGTAACTCAGTGGATTGAGAGCCAGGCCTAGAGATGGAAGGTCCTGGGTTCAAATCTGGCCTCAGCACTTCCCAGCTGTGTGACCCTAGGCAAGTCACTTGACTTCCATTGCCTAGCCATTACCACTCTTCTGCCTTGGAACCAATACCCAGTATTGATTCCAAGAAGGAAGGTAAGGGTTTATAAAAATAAAAAAATAATGGCTCTCTCTAGGCTCATTGAACTTAATCTCTGCTTGGTATAGCCTATGAACTCCTAGATATTCCTCAAACGTTATCATCTACCTTGCAACCTCTTTTATCCTTTTCCAAGCTGTTCCCCATGCCTCAGATGCCTTCTCTCTTCAACACAGGCCTTTTAGAAGAAGCCTGAGGCTCAGGTCATTCTCAACTCTTCTGAGAAATCTTTTCTGATTCTTTTCCTCTAAAGTATTCATTCTCTTCCTCCCCAGATTGTGTGTGTATTTGTTTATATGTCTATGTATAAAATATGTGCATAGGAATCCTGCCTCAGCTATGGGAGAGGGAAAGGTGGTGGGAGGGGGGGGCGGGGAGGAAAAGAAAATGATCTTTGTTTCCAGTGAATAATGTTTGGAAATGACCAAATAAAATAATGTTTAAAATAAAAAAAAAATAAAATATGTGCATATATAGTTGGTATATTATATATTACATGTTTGTGTATACACATACACAGAAATTTATATATGTATATAAATGTGTACAGATACATATATAATGTACTTTTATAATTAACCTATTTTCTATTTGGGTATCCCTTCCACAACACAGGGGTTAGGGGCACAACACTAGTACAATCTGAGAAATTCACATAAAATTATTTTACTTTCATGTTCTTTTCACAGACTTTACCTTTTTATTCATTTTAACTTTCAAAAAAGAAATTGTGATGCTATCCACATCCAGGGGAAGAACTGTGGGAGTAGAAACACAGAAGAAAAACAACTGCTTGATCACATGGGTCAATGGGGATATGACTGGGGATGCAGACTCTAAACGATCACCCCAGTGCAATTATCAATAATATGGAAATAGGTCTTGATCAATGACACATGTAATACCCAGTGGAACTGCACGTCAGCTACAGGAGGGGGGTGGAGGAAGAGAGGGAAAGAACATGAATCTTGTAACCATGGAAAAATATTCAAAATTAACTAATTAAATAAAATTTTTCAGAAAAAAAGAAATTATGTATGTTTTCACTAAAGATATTTTATTTTCCCAATTATATGTAATAACAAGTTTTCCCTCTCTTCTTCCTCCCCCCCTCCTAGAGCTGGCAAACAATTCAATTTGGGTTACACGTGTATTATCACACATACAAAAATTCCATATTGTTCATTTCTGTAAAAGAATAATCATATCAAACCAAAACCCAAATAAACAATTGAAAAATCGAATGTTTTCATCTGCTTTCTGAGTCCCATACACAGATCTTCCTCTGAATGTGGGTAGCGTTCTTTGTCCTAAGTCCCTCAGAATCGTCCGGGATCATTGCATTGCTGAATGTAGCCAAGTCTGTCATAACTTGTATATATCTCTGGTATTAAAAGATAAAATATGTTGACATTATACAATGCTATACGCGTATTTTATGCATTTCTGGGTAAGAGTTTAAAAAAAGATAAGCAAGTGTAAGGGCTGATTTTGCCTTTGTATCACCAGCATAGGTCTGGCATAAAATCTTGAACACAGTAGATGCATAATAACCCCTTATTGTACTGGATTCTTATCTACCTCCTTTAATCTGTTCTCATAAGACTTAGAACTGGTAGAAACCCTTAGAGTTCCAATCCATTTCCCTATTCATTCATTCTTTTCTTTTCTTTTTTTTTAAGCCCTCACCTTCCATCTTAGAATCGATACTGGGTATTGGTTCCAAGGCAGAAGAGCAGTAAGGGACAGGCAATGGGGGTTGAGTGACTTACCCAGGGTCATACAGCTGGAAAGTGTCTGAGGTCAGATTTGAACCCAGGACCTCTCATTGGGAGGCAGAAGAGCTAGAAGGGCTAAGCATTGGGGTTTAAGTGACTTACCCAGGGTCACACAGCTAGGAAAAGTCTAAAACCCCAGATTTGAACCCAGGACCTCCTATCTCTGGGCCTGGCTCTCAATCCACTGAGCCACCTAGCTACCCCGGCATTCTTTCTTTAGTAAATAATTATTAAGACCTACTATATACCAGGTACCATGCTAGAGCTGGAGGTACAAAATAAAAGTCACTGCCCCTGGTGAACTTGAGTTCTATTGGAGTGAATCAACATGAAAAAAATAGACAGAGTATGTATGAGTTATAGATAAAGCCATTTGGGTGGGAGGGTGCAGAAGGAGGGCGCTAGCAATGAGGAATGATCTCATGTAGAAGATGCTACTTGAGCTGGCTCAGAATGAAGGGAGGGATGCTGAAGACACCGTGGATTCCAGCCTGTTCTAATGCAAGGAGAAAGACAGATGGGACGTCCCCCGGCGGAAGGCAAGTCGTCTCCTTTCTCTGGATCATCTCTAGAGTATGTGGAAAAGTGGGTTGGAGCCACACCACGCAGGGCTTTAAATGCCAAGGCTTGAAGTTATCCCAGAGCCAATTGGGAGCTCCTACAGGATTTCGGAGCAGCTAGGTGGCACGATAGTAGACTTGGATCAGGAAGTCATCAGGCTTGGATTCAGGAAGACCCATGTTTCCTGAGTTTAAATCTGACCTCAGACATTTATTAGCTGGCTGACCCTGGACAAGCCACTTCACCCTGCTGGCCTCAGTTTCCTCATCTGCAAAATGAATTGGAGAAGGAAATGGCCAACCACTCCAGTGTCATTGCCAAGAAAACCCCAAATGGGGTCACAGTGTTGGACCTGACGGAAACAATCGAAAAGTCACCAGGAATTCAAGTGATGAAGTGACGTGCTTTAGGAGCATCAATTTGGGAAATCAGAGAGGGGTGAGATTAGGAGCCTCTAACAATAGTCTGAGAGGTAACGAGGGTTTGAAATGGGAAGCTGAGCGTGGGAGGGAGTCATGCAAGGGGAGACGTGAAAGATGTAGAGAGAGAATTAGCAACAACTGGCAAATGATTAGATGTGGAAGTTGAGAGAGCCAGATGTCAAACATAATTTCAAAGGTAGAAACTTGGGTGACTTGGGGACAGGGATACCCTCAAAAGAAATAGAGAAACGTAAAGCTCCAGGCTTGGAGTTGGGAGGATTTGGGTTCAGATCTGACTTCAGACATTTCCTAGTTGTGTGACCCTGGATAGGTCACTTAACCCTGATTGCAATAACCCTTGCCACTCTTCTGTCTTAGAAATTATACTAAGGCAGAAGGGAAAGGGAAAAGGAAAGAAAAGGAGGGAAGGAAGGAAAGGAGGAAGAGAAAGAAAAGTTAGGAAGAAGAGAGGCTTTACTTTGGAACATTTTATTTAATTAATTGATTTAGAATATTTTTCCATGGTTACATGATTCATGTTCTTTGCCTCCTTCCAACCCCCTCCCATAGGCGACACATAATTCCACTGGGTTTTACATGTGTCCTTGATCAAGATCTATTTCCATATTATTATTAGCACTGGGGTGATCGCTTAGAGTCTGCATCCCCAATCATGTCCCCACTGAACCATGTGATCAAGCAGGTGTTTTTCTTCTGCATTTCTGCTCCCACAGTTAAGAAGAGAGGTTTTGGGAAGGGGTGAAAGTAAGGGTCCTGAGTTACAACATGTGGATGATGGAAGGAAACAAGCATTTATTAAGCACCTACTATGTGTCAAGCACTATGCTAAGTGCTTTACAAATATCATTTCATGGGGCAGCTAGGTGGCTCAGGGGATAGAGAGCCAAGTCTGGGCTTAACACAGAGGTTCTGGGTTCAGCTTCAGACATGTCCTAGCTGTGTAACCCTGGACAAGTCACTTAACTCCATTTGCCTAACCCTTTCTGCTCTTCTGCTTTGGAACTGATGGTTATTCAGCATCAATTCTAAAATAGAAGATAAGGGTTTAAAAAAAATATATATATATATACAATACAGGGAGATAAGAGCTATTATTATCCCCATTTAACAGTTGAGGAAACTGAGGCAAACAAAGGTTAAGTGACTTCCCCAAGGTCGTAGAGCTACTAAATGTTTGCGGTCATACTGATGCTCAGGTCTTCCTTTGACTCTGGGTCCAGCAGGCTACCTACTGCATGCACCACCTAGCGGCCTAAATGATGAATAAAGCATGTATTAATCCATCACTTGTACACTGTTCTAAGTTCTGAAGATACAAATTGAAAAGCTAGACGGTCTGTTCTCGGGGAGCCACATTCTACCTGAGGAACACAAGACATGGGAGGATTCATGGGCAGGACACGTCGAAGAGCTTCCCGGATGGACAGCAAGGCCCAGAGGTCCTCCAGGTGTGTCCAGTGTCAGGGAAGACGGCGAAAGCCTGTCTGCTTCCATTCTTGGTGGTGTGAATGGCCATATTTGTCAAGAAGGGTTTAGCAGAAGGCAGAGGGCAGCAGGGACTCCAAAAGCAGAGAGATGGAGTGGCTGGCATCCAGCCAGGAGAGGGAAGCGAGAAGGGAGCGTGGACGTAAAAGCTGGGAGAAGGAAGCCTCCCAGAAGACTCATTCTGGAGCTAGACACCAGAGAGAGATGGGGCGATAGGCTAGGTTACAATCAGAGGATCTGGGTCATAAATCTAGAACACTTACAGATATGGCCACTTGCCTGAGGTTGAGGTGGAAAGAAGTTGGAGGCCAGATAAGCTTGATAAGCTCCGGCCAGGCTATTTAAGGGATGGAGAGAAGACCATGAGCCAGGTACGGAACTCACTGGGGAGAGAGAGAGCTGGAGGCCGCCAGTGAATAACTGCCATCAGGACCCGGATAGGGTGATCTATCTGGGTCTTGTAAACCTTAGATAAGAGGTTGATTGACCATAGCTGTGGAAGAAACAAGGGGTGCGCCAGCTTCTCTTGGCCCAATGCTGGGGGAAAGGTGGGGAAGGGGGAGAGGATGGGGTACATTCAGATCCCAAGAAGATGACCACTGGAGGTGCTGTTTTCTGAATGACACCAGATAGAAGGGCCAGGAGAAAAGGACTAAGATAAAGAGAAGTTTTAAAATAATAATGTGGGTTCCAGGACATACAATGGAATGGGAGTCCTATGGGGGCTTGGGTAGGGTAGAGCTGGAGGAGATGAGAGTGGGAAAGTAGGAGGAGAGTGGTTTTGGCTTTCCAATGGGTTTAGGAAGAGAGGTGGGTTTTGGCTAGCTGTTGCCTTCTTTTTAAACCTTCACCTTCCATCTTGGAGTCAATACTGTGTTTTGGTTCTAAGTCAGAAAAGTGGTAAGGGCTAGGCAATGGGGGTCAAGTGACTTGCCCAGGGTCACACAGCTGGGAAGTGTCTGAGGTCAGATTTGAACCTAGAACATCCCATCTCTAGGCCTGACTCTCAATCCACTGAGCCACCCAGCTGCCCCCTAGCTATTGCCTTTTGATAGGGGATCTCAAGTTCTAGAGTCCAATGAATGGCAAAGGGTGCCATTCACTCCCTCTTTTCTTTACCCAATCCATGCCCTCTGGCATCCCTAGAACACCCACTTGGCAAGCTTCCCAAAGAGAATGAAAACAGCATTTGTCGTAAAATTCAACTGGAGTGTCTAATGTGACTTCACCCACCACCAGCCTCTCTGATTTTGTTTTCAATCACTTCCTCTGATGGGTCTTCACTCCCTTTTGTGCTTAACAGTCGAATGACCATGGCCCAAAAAGCAGTTATTTCTAAGTCAATCCAGTATCTCCAGTCCTCAGACAAACCAGGCTACAAGCATGGTCAGCCTGGTAGGAATTGCCTAATTGGATCATCCTCTTGCATAACCTTTAAGAACCACAGACTCCTCCATCACACCAAGAGGAAGGATCAGAAGAGTGAATTTGGTGGAGGAAAAGGATACCTTGGTCACAGGTTTGACCCATAAGAAGTTAATTCTTGGCAAACTTTCAAGGATTTTTCAAATATGACATAGAATGATACACACCTTCATTTTGGAGCAATCCTTCTTGCTCCCAAAGGTTGCTGGGAACCTAGCACCCCCTTGTGTCATGGACCCCCTCAACCCCTAGTGAAAGCCTAGGACTCCTCAGGACCTTTCCGTGTTGCAAGACTGAGTTGGCCTGGTCCTCCTTTCTCATCAGTACCTTCTGCCCTTCTCATTGAAGGAATGGACTGGAAGGTGGGGCTGTGGGCTCCAACACCTACTTATTTTTATTTTTAAAAATTATTTTAAATTATATTTAAAACTTTTTTCCATGGTTCTATGATTCATGTTGTCTCCCTTGCCTCTTCCCTCCCCCATCCTGAAGATGATAAGCAATTCCACTGGGTTACACATATATTATCACTCAAAACCTAATAGAGTCATCATCTTTTAAAACCAAAATCCCAAATGATATACCCATATAAACAAGTGATAAATCATGTTTTTCTTCTGTGTTTCTGTTCCCACAGTCCTTTCTCTGGATGTGGAGAGCATTCTTTCTCAAGTCTCTCAGAGTTGTCCTGGATCATTGCACATTATTAGTAGCAAAGACAATTACATTTGATTGTCCTACAATACTGCAGTTACTGTGTACAAAGTTCTTCTGGTTCTGCTTATTTCATTCCACATCAGTTCATGGATGTCTTCCTAGTTTTTATAGAAATCAAGCATTTCTTCATTCTTTAAAGCATAAGAGTATCCCCTCACTATCAGATACTACAATTTGTTCAGCCATTCCCCAATCAAGGGACACCTCCCCCCATTTTCCTATAGCACAGCTATGAATATTTTTATACAAACAGATCTTCTCCATTTTCTTTAAATTTCTTTGGGATACAAATTCAGCAGTGGTATTGCTGGATCAAAGGGTATGCATTCTTTTAATTCCAAATTGCCTTCTAGAATGGATGGATCAATTCACAACTCCACCATCAATGCATTAGTGTCCTAATTTTGCCTCATCCCTTCCAACATTTGTTATTTTCCTTTACTGTTAAATTGGCCACCCTGCTAGGTATAAGAGGGTACCTCAGAGTAGTTTTGATTTGCATTTCTCTAATTATAAGAGATTTAGAACACTTTTTCACGTGTTTATTGATAGTTTTGATTTCTTTATCTGAAAACTGCCTATTCATGTCCCTTGACCATTTATCAATTGGGGAGTGATTTGAGTTCTTATAGATTAGTTCTTTGTATATTTGAGAAATTAGAGAAATTTGTTATAAAAGATTTTTCCCCAATTTGTTGCTTCCCTTCTAATTTTGATTGCATTGGGTGTTTGTCCAAAAAAACTTTAATCAAAATTATTCATTTTACATCTTGTAATGTTCTCTTATCTCTTGCTTGGTCTTAAATTCTTCCCTTCTCCATAGATCTGACAGGTAAACTATTCCATGTTCCCTTAATTCACTTATGAAACTATGTTTAAGTCACATACCCATTTGGAACCCATTTTAGTATAGGGTGTTTCCAGTGCCTACTTAAAGAGGGAGTTAAGCACAAATTTTCTCCCTTTCCTACCAGTTATTCTGCTTTTGGACTTCTCTGAACCATTCCATCAGGACCCCCGACCCAGGTAGCTTTCTTCCCCCCATCCTCACCTTCAACTGTAAACTCCTTGAAGGCAGGCACTTTCTTTTCAGTACGTGCTGTGGAAATGAACACAGGGACTTTGTAATTGTATCCCCAGCGCTTAGCAAGTGCCTGGCACTTAGTGTTTATTAATTATGGATAAAGAAAATACTTAGGATTACAAAGAAAAACAAATACATTGAAATATGTATTTTTTCTCCTTCAAGTTCACCTCTTGAGGGTCTGGGAACTTCAGGCTGAGAATCATTACACTTAGGTCTCTTTCTCAATGCAGGAAGATGTGCCAGGGTTCCCTGGGGGTTGGAACAAGCTCTTATCAGGTCCCCTTATCAAGTTGGAAAAGCTTCCAATATAGCCCAGGAAGGATTGGATCTGTTATCTGACACCCAGTTTAGTCACATGAGGCATATGACTAGAGGCTATCTATGCGGGTGAGACATTGAACAAAATACACACAGAATGATGCTTATTAGGGACAGTGTTGATTAAAATATTTTTTTCAAACCCTCACCTTCCATCTTGGAATCAATATTGTGTATTGGTTGAAAGGCAGAAGAATAATCAGGGTTAGGAAATAGTTGTGGGGAGGGGAGCTGTACCCTTTATTTTAAACCCGTACCTTCTTAGACTCAGTACTATGTATTATTTTTAAGGCAGAAAAGAGTGGTGAGGGTTAGGCAACTGGGGGTTAAGTGACTTGCCCAGGGTCACCCAGCTGGGAAGTGTCCCAGGCAGATTTGAACCCAGGACCTCACAAGTCTCTGGGCCTGGCTCTCCAGCCACTAAGCTGCCCCCTGGCAATGAAGCTTATGAAATCACTAGATTCAGGTTCTAGACTTAAGGGTCTGGCATTTTTCTAACTATGGCTTGGGCAAATCACTTAGCCTGTCTTACCAGCTTTATCTCAACTAGAATCAGATGATTAATCACTTCACAAAAAGAATTTAAGAATTCCTTGATTGAAAAAAAACCAACCCACAAATTCCAGAACCAAACTTCCTACGTAAGAGCCTAAGCCTAAGACCTTCCTTCATTTGACTGCTAGATTCTGACCCTCCCACAAACCTACAGTATCAGCCCAGGCAGACACAGCCCATACCAGGCAAAAGCCTGGCTTAGGTCCCACAGGTTGGTGGCAGAGCCCAGTCAGTCTGGGCTCCGTGTCTGTGCTCTTAAAGCAGAAGCCGAAACCTCTCCCGATAGAAAGAACTTCAAAGACGAGAAGAAATCCCAATTCATCCATTTATTTTTGGCAGTACATTGACACGCCTTCAAAACTGTGCCCCAGACACTCCCCAGAGCGTTACAGGGAAAGGGAGGCAAGACCGGATTCTCCACCGCCGCTGGTCCTGGTGATCAGCCTCCGTGACACACAAGCATTCAGTGTGCTGAGGTCCAAGTTAATCACTCAACAAACTCGATTTCCCTTCCTCCAGCACCAGCTCAGCACTTCAGAGCTGCCGCCGCCTCCCTCACCCTTCCTGTCCAAGCCTCATTCTGAGGGCAAAGTTCTCCCTCACAGATGCTAACAATCTTGGGTCAATCCATGGGTTAGAAGTACAGTCGAGTTGTGAAAGGCAGTGACATTAAATGACAGCAAACAGTACAGCAGTTATAGAAAAGTGAATTCAATCCCAGCATAGCTACAAAGGTGTTGCTTCATTAAGATGACATCCTGGCTCAATTAGCCCAAATCTACACCTTAAACAAAAACTTCTCCTTGACAATTTTTAAACTTTTACTTTGTCTTGGCAAGACCCAAGTCTAGGCAGATAGGGTTAAATGATTTGCCCAGGGTCACAGGGCTAGA
Organism: Monodelphis domestica; assembly: GCF_027887165.1. Lineage (NCBI taxonomy): Eukaryota > Metazoa > Chordata > Mammalia > Didelphimorphia > Didelphidae > Monodelphis > Monodelphis domestica. The sequence continues at coordinate 79,099,418 of NC_077229.1, forward strand.
TAATGTCTGAGAGAATTTAAACCCAAGCCCTCCTGACTCTAGGCCTGGCTTTCTATTTCTATTCTATCTAGCTGCCCCTTGCTGACAATGACAAGCCTTCAACTAGTCTCTGCTTTAAGAGGTGGCAATATGTGCCTTCTAATTATCCATTTTTTCCTCTTTAAGAGGCAAAATCTTTCTCAACTCCCTGCTCAACCATTATTCTCTGGGTCAGAACAAATAATTTTCATTTAATATCCCAACTTCTATCAGGCCTCTTGAATGCCAAAATGGTTTTTTCTTCACTAGAATTCTCCCAACCCCCACTGTATATCAAGTGTTACTGGGTTGGATGATTCTCTTTCAGTTTTTGGTGGGGCTAAACCCAAAAGGCTCCCATGTACTGAATAACAAAACTAAATTAGAATATTTTGTCGTTTCCTTACCTCATGACAAAATATTTTTCTAGTCACTTTTCATAACTTTGTGACATAATCCAATGTTCCCAGTCTTCAAAATATTTCATTTCCTGACTTTGCCATTGGAAAGTCGAGCTTTAAAAGAAGTGACTTGTTAATAAACCCCTATGATGCTTTTAAAAATTTGATTATCAATACTACGTACTGGTTCTAAGGCAGATGAGTGACTTTGCCAGGGTCACATAGCAAGAAGTGTCTGAGGCAACAGTTTGAACCCAGGACCTCCTGTTCTCTCAATCCACCTAGCTGCCTCCTCTACTACAGTGCTTTTTAAGAGAGCTCTTTAGCTCACTATCACCCTGGGAAGTAATAAAAGTAACCATTTTTTATTGGTGATTAAATTCGTATTTGGAGGTCACACAAAATGTAAACCTGGGACTTATACCTAGTATCAAACTATTCTTGGCAAATCCCATGCTAGAATTCAGATCTGCTTGTGATTCAAGGGGATCAGTTACACTGATCCACAATTACCTACAACAAAACACAGAACTATCTTTGACTAAGAAACATATACCACAAATTCAAAGGTTCTTATTTCCATTTTGAGGCATTTATTCTAATCTGATTTTTCAATTTCAAATGATTACAGATGAGCATTTTTCTAATGGTTTTATTCTTCCAATAACATTCTAATATTCATAGGCCTCAATTTCTGAAGTGCAATTCAGTTATTTTTTGGTCTTCTCTGAAGTTCCTATTTAGAGAAAGGGGAAAAAGAGCTGAATGAGAAATAATCATGAAAGCCATTTTCTAGTACTTCACAAAAAGCACATTTCTACCAACATTTACATATAACCCCCCCCCCCATTAAATAAGAGAATGGGAGGGATCTGACTAGTCAGGTGGCTCCTAATTAGTGGAACTAGTTGAGTTTTGAGTGCCTTCATTCTCACACCACCATGAGGCTGAGAACAGAGGAGACTGGAAGAAAAACTATTCTACTTCCAAAATTAAAGTTATAAAATTCTTCAGAGGTAGACATGGGTTCTTAAGGAACTAGCTCCTCAAAACTGGCACTTACATCAATAAGTTATCCAGGTCAAGTCTCAAGTTCTCTGCCTCCCCAGGAAACCATTCCAGATAAGGGAGGGAGGGAGTGCATGAGCACAAGCAGGCTTCAATGGCTGCCTCTAGGGAGTCCTTAGGTCAGACACCATGGTGCTTGGCCACCTTCCTGGAGATTATTGCTTCACTTTCTTCAACCTGTCAAAGTAAATGGGCGTTATTAACCCCATCCACACCAGAGCTCTCAGATGCCCCTCCCCACCACCCCAAAAACAGTTCACATCATTTACGAGGGTTTCACAAGCCATTCACTGAACCCATCACATCACAGAAGCACAGTTGTGGGCAAAGGTTTCCAGGGCTGGCTGATATACCAGCCAATGTCACATTTCATCCTTAAGCAGAGACAGTTAAATCACTTCTGATACGGCTGCTTAGGGAGAGTGTGGGCTATGGGGAAAAAATGGCAACAAGGAGATGGCAAAGAAAGCTACACTTAAGTGAGTGACTTAATGAAGTCTAGGAAGATTCTCAATAGATGAATAAAAATCCAAAAGGCAGGGAATTCGGTTGTTTCCAATCTTGCTTACATACCTACTAGCAAGACATGACTGTGTGCCCAGCTCTGACCCATGGAACGAAATATCTGTGCCACACACCAAGGATTGCAATAGGCATGATTTTAATTTGCTTTTTTTTTCTCTTGGTTTTGACTTTAAAATAGTCAAAAAAAGGAACATTCCACAGGCACATTAGACTTTCAAATGAGCTCTCAACAAGAGGAAGGATGCGGACATGAGCAAAAGGGAGTTACCTCGAATTACAGGACTATTTCCACATATGAACTAGCCAAGAAAGCAGCCTTCGTCTCAGAGGTTTCTCTGTTGGGAGGCACAACACTTCTTTTCTCCAGGGACACTGCAGTTTCCATATGCTAGCAGAGAATTCTTAGAACTTGTAAGGCAAGGACAAAGCTAGCTAATAAGTCAATTTCTTTGTTGTTGATTTTTCCTCATCTACCTTGGAACACTACTACTCCAGTTATCACCACTAGATTCTAGACTAAAATTGGTCAATGTTTTGGTACAATGGTGCTCAACAGTTACTGGATTAAACTTGCCACCAGTCATCTGGCTTCCAAATGAGTTTAAGTTACACAAATACAATTACAGCTAAGGCTCACCTATTCCACGTGTCTGGCCATGCAGACAACAGTGCAACAGGTTGTCATCCTCAAAGAGTGAAGCTATATTTAATGTACTCAAATGCCAGGACCAGTACTGGGTTTTTGAATTTTTCAGTTTGGTTTCTGCTGGTCAGAAGTTGGTCCTCTACCTACACTCTCTGCTCTGTGGTCTGCTTTGTCGCTTGCTGTCAAAACGTCAGACATCCAGCAAAGGGGTGTGTTGTGCATGGAAAGGTAAATGTCAGGAGCACAGTTCATTTCAGACGGTCTTTTAATAGGCTTCGTAAAGCCAAAGAAAACTGTATACAAGAATTCCTTAACCACTTCAAATACAATATCAATGGAATATGCATACTTCTTCCAGTAAAAAAAGGACAATATAAATAAACATTTTCAAGAACCTCTTTTATGGAAAGTTTGCAAGTCTATTTCTGGGTAATTTACAGTATACAGTAAAAATACCTTTATGCAGAGTGAACATACAAGCAGTTTCTCTTTAGATATACCAAGGTGGTCTGCCTCTCCACAAACCCTCACGGCTGCATTCCTACCTTGCTACACTAAAGGAAGGTTACAAAAAGTTGAAGGTAACGCACTTAAAAAAAAAAAATTAAAAAAATAAAACAGAAAATAAAACAAAAACAAACAAACAAAAAAAAAGCCAAACCTCCACAGCTTGTTCAGCTTCCCGTGAACAATGAATTTTAAGGTCCTTTTCTAACTCAAAGAAAACCGAACCAGGGCCCCCAATTTCACAAGTTTTGTTGTAAAAAGCTTAAAAAAAATTTTTCTTAAAAACAAAACCAAAAGAAAAAAACAAAACAAAAAAATAATAAAGAAAACCACCACACCTTGGCTCATGACGAAAAGAAAAAAAAATCCGAAGTGCTTTCAAAATGCTTTTTTAAAAAAACACTCGAGAACAGACAAGAGCTTTCTTAAAAGAAAAGTCTAATTAGGCCATCTCATGTCCGAAGCTGTCAGGCTGTGTTTGACAAGATCAGAACTGATAATACTACAAAAGTGAATACAAGTAGATGGGTACTACACAATAACGATTCAGCGAAGCTCCAAAAATCTTTATAAATACAGCCATTGGAAGGACGATCTTGATTCAGGAAGGATTTTTACTCGTTGTGTGTAGCTGAGGACAAGAAGCAGGCACAATTGTAAAGGCACTGAAGCACATGACAAGTTGTAGCATTTCACTCCCCTGAATTACTGCGGAGGCTAGGTCAACTACATGGTCCTACGGAGAATCCCCCCCCCATGTCTAAAGCGTGTTAGGACGCTCGAGTTCTGCATCGTTAGGAGGTCAGAGAAGGGGACACTAAAGATGCTTTGCAGCTCCAACTAAGTCCTACACATGCATTAACACTAGGAAAGTTCTTTCTTTTTCTTTTTTTTTTGGCAGAAAATGGTTCCTAGCACCAAGACCTGGCAGAATGGACTTGTTCCTTACGGGAAAAGCACCGTGATAAGGTCTGAGCGTTGAGAGCCTTAAGGTTACTTCCAGAGATCAGTACAAGGTCATGGAGTCAAGATTCAGAATTCCCACATACATTGGCGGCGTTCCCTCTTGAACTAGGACTTACCATAACTGTCATAGCTGTCTCTGTAAGACCCTCCTGAAGACCGGTCACCATAGCCTCCTTGACTCCTGCTGAGAAATCAAAAACAGGAAGGGGAGTGGGTTTTGGGGTGTTTCAATATAGCTGGTTGCTAAGAGGGAGGTGGGACACCTTCCACACAACCATATTTCCTCATGTAGTCAAATATTAGATACCAGCTTAAGTTCCAGTTCTGAAGTAAACTGTTTCATAGTTAAGAAATAAAACTTATTCAAGACTAGTACAGCAGAGGCTCCATGATCCTTACCTGCTGCTGTAATAGTCTCTGGAACTTCCATATCCTCCGCTTCTGGATTCAAATCTGCTCCCCCCATAACCGCGGTCTCCACCTCCTATGGCACAGAAAAGTGACTTTTAAGCACCTGCTTTTAAGAACGTATGCAAGCACATTCTTAACCTGATCCCATCCATTACTTCCAGTACTCACCTCTAGAAAAACCACGGCCTCGACCCCTGCCTCCACGGAAGAAGCCTCGGCCACTGGATGAACCCCCTCTGTATCCACGGGACCGATTTTCTGATGATTTGCCTGCCTGGTCAACTCTAATCTGCCGCCCATCAACAGACTGAAAAGCAAATTATTTCAAAAGATTAACCATATCATACAGATATAAACATTTGTTATCACCACTTTCACTTATTTTCCATCTCTTTTTTCTCTATTGGACCATTCCCTACTGCCTACAAATTCTCATTTCCAACACCCATCCTGGAAAAAAAAACTCACTCAAAAAGGTCATCTAAAATACATACTTCCACCATATCTCCTTTCTTACAACCTAACCTCCAACTTCATCATTTTGATTAGCTATTCCCATTCCTGATTTCTTAAATGACAAATCAAATGGTCTTTTCTCAATCTTCATTCTTCTTGACCTGTCTAAAGACTTGACACTGTAGATCACTCTCCCTCAACACTATCTCCTCTAGGTTTTCAGGTCACCCTTGGTTCTCCTACCTCTCTGTGATCACTTTCTTAGTCTCTGCTGGATTGTCCACTAGATCACACCCTAGAGCCTTCCAGTCCTTGGGTCCTCTTCTTTCCTCCTTTAATTCACTTGATGATCTCATCAGTTTCCATGGATTTAATTATATTATCTCTATACTGACAATTTTCAAATCTACCCCAACCTCTGCTTAAAGAACTATGGAGCAAGTCAAGATTCCTAGACTGCAGTCCTAGATCAACTATAACTTTTCACTTTTAACAACTCTCTGCACCTCCTCAGATGCCCCAGTTTTAAAAAGGCAGTACATTAGATTATTTCTAAGGTTCCATTTGGCTCTAATATTTATTAAGCATCTGTGTGCAGAAAAAGATTGGATGAGACACCACTTCCATCCTCCTGAGGATGATAGTCTAAGACAAGGAAAAGCCAGTTATGATACAAAACTATTAATTACATAAGTAAATAAAAATAGTATCTGAGGAAGAAATCATAAGGCTTTTTGTAGAAAATTTGAGTTGGGCCTTAACATTCTAGTCATTAGGAACAGTCTGAACAAAGGTATGGGAGGCAGGAGAGCACTGGGGGTGTTCAGAGACAACAAAGAGTAGGCTAGTTTGGCACATGGTAGGGAAGTAATATGAGATTAAGGCTGGAGAATTAAAGTGGCAACAGATGGTGCAAAGTCTTCAATGCCAAATCTTAAAATAAAAAAAAAATTATACTTTAAACAAAAGGCAATAGACCAAAGGTTATGCAAAAGCAAGTTTAGTGACAGAAAGAGGAAATCAAAAGAGGAGAAAAAAGACCTGGAAAGACAGCAATAGTCCAGAGAGGTAATTAAAAGCCTTGATTAAGCTCTTACTACATCTGATTCCAATATAACCATCAAGAAAGGAGCCTTGCCAGTCCTTACCTTTCCATTCATGGCCATCATGGCATCTTTAGCATCATCTATGTTCTCAAATGTGACAAAGCCAAAACCTCTGGATCTCTGAGTCTCCCTGTCTTTCACAACAACAACTGGAAGGGAGACAGTGATTAGTCATTCTATAAGAACAGAGCCACCACCCCAACCAACCCTTTCTCCAAATTCTCAACAGTAACTTGATCCAAACTTACCTTCAGCAATCTGTCCATACTTTGAGAAGACTTGTTCCAATGACTGTTCATTAGTATCAAAACTCAGTCCACCAACAAAGAGTTTTCCTTCATCTGATGCCATCTTGACCTAGTAAGAAAGTTTTCTGTTTAGAACCAAGTTGCAGCACTTTTTTTAAACCTACTTGCTAAACTCCCTCTTCAGAATCCTAAACAACAACTGGGATGTTGACTTGTGCAAAATACAAAGCCTGGCCTTGGATTGTAATCCCCAAAGCAACTAAGCTTCCCACCTGCTCAAAACTCAAGTCAAATTTGTATATGGGGAAGTTGGGTGGGGAAAGAGCTAAAAGTAAAAAATGATTAAAAAAAAATTCAAGATTTAACATGAAAGCAACATTGAATTCACCTAAAATTAGGGTTTCTCAATCTATGCTCTATGCCTAAATTCTTCTGGATTCATTCATTAAAAATGTCAGATCAAAAGCTTTCCCAGTTTTGATAGGGCAAAATAACCTGGGACCAAAGCAGGGGCCTCTACAAAAATCCAAGTCTCTTGGAGCCTGGGCAGAATTATCTTCCTCACTCCCCATCGAAGAATGGAAGGGCAGAAAAAGCTTCTATTTGAAGCTTTAAATTATCATACAAAGCTACAAAGTACTCTTGGAGCAACTAAACACTTTCAGTTTATAGATGGAGAAACCCAGGGTCATACAAGTGTTAAAAGGGCAGAAATGGATTTAGACTAAATGGCCTTGGAGGTATCCATCTAGGATCCTGAGATTATCATGTGGAAAGAACATGGAACTTAAAAAAACAGGAGTCCATAGGCTGGCTTTAGAAATCATGTAGGCCTTAGAAATTATCAAATTTAGCCCAACAAAACGCCTATCCCAAGAGCACCAGTCAGTTAACAGAGAAAGGACCCCAAATTTAACACTCACTCCACAGTACCATACTGGGTTTTCAAACCCAACGCTGCAACTTGCTACCTAGGGGGCAAGTTTCTTTCTTCTCTAAATCCGTTTCCCTAATTAAATTTGGCCCGAGTTAATAAGCTGCCCAGTGAGCAGACTCCTTTTGAAGGCTTTTTCAGGGTACCCGATGACCACTTGGTTGGGGGGTGTTACAGGTGAATTTTCACGCTTCTAATTTAGCACTGACCAGCAGACCCCAAGGTTCTTTATGTAGCCGGGCGAAGTGGGCGGGGCACCTGGCCGACCTGACAAGACTCAGGGCTAGCCAGAGATACTTTGTCCAGTGGCTCAACACGGAGGGAAAAAGATGCTGACCACAGTGGCCGGGCCGAGTTTGGGAACGGGCCACCTCGAGGCCTAGCCCAAGCGAAAGGGGCCCTGCTCAAGATGGCCGCCGACCACGTGGCCCGCAAGACTCAGGGTGCACCTTCCTCAACCCCCGCCCGAAATAGTTACTAATTCTCGAGTTCCCCCAGCCTCCTCTTTAAATCAGGGCCCCTCTCTTTTCTGGTACGGTTCCCCCAGGGTCTCCCTCCCCCAATCCCCTCCTCCCAATTAGCGGCCGCCTCTTTCTGCGCATGCGTGAGGAGCCCCCTCCTCGCCTCCCTGCGCCATTCCATCCGGGTATCTCTGGCGGTCCCCGCCATTTCGTTTGGCGCCCGCCAAGATTCTCAGCCGCCATTTTGCGGCAAAGCCGCAGAGAACCCGTCCGCCCTGAAGGCCCCCTGGGACACAACAAGAGCAGCGCTCTAACTTCGGCTGTTGGCCGCCGCTGCTGCGGAACCCACCCTGACCCAGCGGGCCGCACAGTCCAGACCACAGCCCCATCCCGGGGGGGGCGTGCCGGTGCCCGGGCCCGTCTCCGCCCAGGCGCCGGGCCGCCCGCCGTCTCCTCCCTTTGCCTTGCCTCCCCTCCAGCCAGACCCCAACCACCCCAGGCCCTCCCAGCTCCGCAGGCCCAGCCGAGTGGCCGGAGGCGGGCTCCCTCACCGGTGTGTAGGATAGGACGGGAAGGATAAGCGGTGTCAGCGAAAAGACCAGAACGACCTGAGCCTCCTAACGGGAAAATGAGCGGCGCGCCCAAGAGCTCGGTCTTATATACCCCGCCGCGAAGCCACGCCCCGTAGCCCCACCCCCTGAGCCCAGAGGGCCAATCGAAGGAGTCCAAATCTGGACGCTGATTTATATTCATAAGCTTCGCCAAGCTTCCTCCCTCCCCTTTCAGCCCCTCCTCCTCCTCCAAGGATGTGTAAAGGGATTGGTGGGGACCGCGCCGGACGCTCGTCCGCAGTCCCCCTCCCCTCGAGGTGAAGAGGCCTCTAACCCCAGGCTGCGGGGAGAGCGGGGGCGGGAAGGCAGGGATTGGAGGCGGGGCTAAAATCACGCCCTCTTCTGGGAGCCAGAGGCGGGGCTGACCCAGTTTGGCGCGCTCTCCCTCCAGCACTGCGGCGGTCGAACAAAGGAGCTGCAGTGAGAACCGAGACCGCCTCCGCCATGTTGGAGGGCTGGACCCCGCCCCCTCCAGAGGCCCCGCCTTCTCCCTGCCGTCTCGGTACTGCCGAGACGCCCCGCCCAGGGCCTCGGTAGCGCCACCCACCGCGGCCCCCAGCCCCATCCTCTCGGATCAGTGCTCCTCCCCACCCCCACACCGACCCCCACCCACCCAGTCTATGCTAGGATACTCCTTGGTTACGACCGGCAATGCTATGCCCCCTACTCCAACCGCCCGCCGTGCGCTAGGGCCCCGCGATCTTCCCTTTCACATCCCTTCCCCCAGCCTGCTAATTACGCCACCCCCCCCCCCCCCAGTGGCTGCCCCACGCCTGCTTGCGCTAGGGTGCTCCGTGGGTTTCCCTTCCCCCGCCCTGCCTGCAAACTCCACCGTAGGCCGATCGACCTCGTATCTGCCCCACACTCTTCTCTCGGGGGCCCAGAAGTTATCCCCTAGAGTTGTTGCACACTCCCACACTGGGGGGCCACATGTTAATACTCCTGCTGCCTCCTCCCCCTCCCCGGCCTCCCAACAGCCCCCACGCCAGCCTGGGCCCTTTCAATCGTTAGTGACCCAGGTTCATAACCCTAGTGGCCCCCAGACCCCTTTCCCTGGGTTTTACCACCCCCACCCCCAGCCCATCACTTACCAAATCCTGTCAGTTGTCCCACTTCCACATGTCGCACCTACCCCTGCCACATCTATCTTTGTATCCCCAGCTCTGCCTCCTGCTCCAGGGTTTGTGGGACTGAACTGAATTCCTACGGGCCCCCACCCCCACAGCCCAGACTATTCTTAGCTCCAGGCTCGGAGCTCTTCCCTCCACCTGCCATGCAGAGGCTTGGCTTGGCTCTCTGGGTCTAGAAGTCACTTTCTTTAAAGTAATTTTGTCATTACAAGTTCTTGAATCCCTACTTTCTGTCCAAGTAACAACTCAAAGGCTAAGCAAATAGGGTTAAGTGAATTGCCCAGAGTCATACAGCTAGGAAGTATCTGAAGCTCTATTTGAACTCAGGTCCTCCTGCCTTCAGGCCTGGCTCTCTATCCACTGTGCCACCCAGCTGCCCCTATTCCTGTATTCTTTTTCTGAACCTATTATGTACTTGCAAAGTGGAAAAACTGCCCACATTTACAGAAGACATTCAGATCTAGCACTTACCACCTGAGGGAGTCTTAGGGAATCACTGTGGCTCCCACCTGTCAGAAGCAGAATTTGTACACAAGCCTTCCCCTGTCTCTGTTGAGTCCTCTATTGACTCTACCACCCTCGTTCCCTAGGAGTGCTGCTCAGGAAGCCCTGGATTCTAATCCAGCTTCATTCTTCCTAGTTGTGTGACCTTGGGTCAGTCACTTTCTGCATCACATCTATAAAATGGACATCCTAATTGTACCATAATTGTACCACCCTCCCAAATTTGTGGGAATAAGATGAGCTATTTGTAAAGTTGTTCATCCTTCATTTTTATAGCAGACTAGTGACAGTGTCTTATCACGTTCTAGTGAATAGGATTTAAGTGAGGCAGAGGCACATGAAGTACTCAGCCTTATTCTCTCTTCTAGTCCTACAAGTTCAGTGGCAAGCCAAAAGGCAGGACCACTAGACGTCCCAGGACCTTGGCTTCTCCGAGGCCTGAGGGACCTCTACCACACTCCACCTTGCCTGCTGCTGCTGCCCTCATGGCCTCAGCAACACATCACTTTTGTCTACCCATTCTGCCTGGGGAAGTCTTCCCTGGCCTGGAGTGGACAATCCTGAGTCACCGGTCTGTGGCCTTTTGGCCACATGGCGGAGCCCACAGGTGAGAGCCATGTGACAGGGGGGCATCCAAGGGGCCCAGCCAGGCCTCAAAGGGCTCAGTGAACCCTCACCCCAGAGGTGCTGTCCTGCACAGCCCAGAAGTAAAGTGTGGGACACTGAAAACCTTAAAGCTCACAGAAACCAAAGCTAGTCTACATATATATATATATTTACATTTGTATAAATACAACATTGAAACATGTCCTAGCACAGCACCAGATGGAACATAACGAGGAGAAAAAGCGCCAGCCTCAGGCAGGAAAGTGTGTTTAAATCCTGCCTCTGCCCCATAATAACCTATTTCATCCCCCCCTCATCAAATTGAGCATTTTTCTTTCTCTTTCTTCCTTCTTTCCTGCCTTTCTCTTTCTTCTTTTCTTCCTTTCTCTTTCTTCCTTCTTTCTTTCCTTCCTTTCTCTTCCTTCTTTCTTTTCTTCCTTTCTCTTTCTTCCTTCCTTTTTCTTTCTCTCTCTTCCCTCTTTCTTTCCTTCCTTCCTTTCCTCTCTCTCCCCCTTCTCCTTCTCTCTCCCTCTCTTCATTTCTCTTTCCCTTCTTCCCTCTCTTTGTCTTTTTTTGCTTTTTCCTCTTCCTTCTTTCATTCCTTCCTTCCTTTCTTTCTCCTCACCTTCCATCTTGGAATCAATACTATGCATTAGTTACAAGACAGAAGAGTGGTAAGGGCTAGGCAATGGGGGTGAAGTGACTTGCCCAGGGTCACAATGCTCTGAGGTCATATTTGAACCCAGAACCTCCCAACCCCAGGCCTAGCTCTCTATCCATTGAGTCATAGCTACTGCCTAGCTCAACCAGAGTACTTTTAGAGGCTCCGGGCTAGAATTCTCTCCTTCTCATCCCCTTGCTTGCCAGACTTCCTTCAAAATCTCACCTTCCAGAAGCCTGTCCTGGTCCTCCCAGATGTTGGTACCCTCTCTCTGAGATATCTCCCATTTACCCCATACGAGTCTGTTTTGTATCTAATTGTTGGCCATTGCTTTTCACCTCACTAGACTGAGTCCTCCTTGAGAGCAGGGACTATTTCTTGCCTTTCTTAGTATTCCCAGAACACAACACAGTGCCTGACGTGTAATCTGATAAATCTTGGTTGACTTGAATACAAAGCTATTAAATGTCATTCCCTTGAACTCAAGACTCTGACCTCAGAGACCAGCCCGCTTTCTAATTCTACTGCCCTCTCCTTTAAGCCTCCAGGAACACCATTTGCTGTGCCTCCCTAACGTGCTCATCAAGAAAACTGGCATGATCATCTGGATTGTGTTTTAGGCTCCTCCTAGGCAGGTATGCTAGTTACACATAATTCTTCAGAATTTCAGGATCCACTAGTTCAAACTGCCACTCATCCCTCCCTCATCAGAAGGAATTTTATATAGCACAGGCCTGGATTTGAATCCCACCTTCAACACCAGCTTCAGGAATATAGGCAAGTTCATTAATCATTCTGTGCCTCAATTTGCTCATCTATGAATTGGACATAATCATGCAAGCATTGCCTGCCTCCCGGGTCGTGGTGAGACTCAAATGAGACTCCAGGCATATAAAGAAGAGATTTAAGAACTTTAAAATGTCTTATAAAAATGGAACTCTATTTTTGAGTTCTGCTAGCTGTTTTCCTAAAGAACTGTTTACATTTCTCAGGTAGGGGTATCAGCATAGCACACAGGTTATCCATCTATCATCCCTTTTTCTAATTACAAGATGACCCACTCCCTTATTTCCTCAATGACACTCCCTTATGGCTGGGAATATGCTGCCTTTGAAGAAAATCATTGCAGTTAGAATTAGAGGGGGGCAGCAAGGTCACCCATTGGATTGAGAATTCAGACCTAAAGACTGGAGGCCCTGGGTTCAAATACTTGACCTGCCTTGTCAAATACTTGACTTGCCCTGACCTCAGATACTTCCTTGCTGTGTGACCCTGGGCAAGTCACTTAACCCCCCTTGCCTAGCCCTTATTGCTCTTCTGCCTTGGAACCGATACACAGTATTGATTCTAAGACAGAAAGTAAGAGTTAAAAAAAAATCAGAGAAGCTGTTAACTTGGGGGAATATAGCAAATATCTCTGATAAAAGTCTGACCCCCCCAAAAAAATATAGAGAATTGATATAAATACATAAACAGAGGAACCATTCCCTAATAGATAGTCAAATCATATGATAAGACAATTTCCAAATGACTACATGAAAGAATGCTCCAAATCAGAGGCAGCTAGGTAGCACAGTGAATAGAGAGCCAGGCTGGAAATGGGAGGCCCTGGGTTCAAATGTGGCCTCAGACACTTCCTAGCTGTCTGGACAAGTCACAACTCCAGTTGCTTCTCCCTTACCACTCTTTGGCCCTGGAACTGATACCTAATATTGATTCTAAGACAGAAAGTAAGGGATTAAAAAAAAAAAGGTTGTTCCAAAGCACTAATCACTGAAATGCAGATTATAATAACACTAAAGTCCTTCACACCCATCAGATTGGCAAAGACAAAAAAATGGAAGCTGGTAATTGACGGAGAGACCACAGAAGGGCAGATACACATTATAGGCAAAGTTATGGATTGGTCCAGGCATGCTGAAAAACAAATTGGAACTATACCCCCAAAGTTGCTAAGCTATACAATTCTGCTAAGCCGATATCCCAAAGAGGGAAAAAATAGAAGGAAAGGACCTAAATTTTTATTTAAAAAAGCAACATTTAGGGGAAAGTTTGATTGCTCAGTGAATAGAGAGCTAGCCTAGAGATGGTAGAACCTGGGTTCAAATGTGGTCTCGGACACTTCCCAGCTGTGTGACATTGGGCAAGTCATTTAATCCCTATTTTCTAGCCCTTGCCACTCTTCTGCCTTGGAACAAATACGTAGTACTGATTCTAAGGGGGAAAGTAAAGATTTAAAAAACAAAAACATAGCAACATATTCTTATTGTAGCAAAAAAAAATGGAAATAAGGCTATCCATCAGTTGTGGAATGACTGAACAAATTGTAGTTTAGAATGTAATGAAATACTACACCATAAAAACAATAACTAAAGGAGGAGACAGCTGGGTAGCTCAGTGGATTGAGAGCTAGGCCTAGAGATGGGAGGTCCTAGGTTCAAATCTGGTCTCAGATACTTCCCAGCTGTGTGACCCTGGGCAAGTCACTTGACCTCATTGCCTAGCCCTTACCACTCTTCTGCCTTGGAGTCAATACACAGAATTGATTCTAAGTGGAAGGTGAGGGTTTAAAACAAAAAGAAACAATAACTAATATGGAAGATCTGGAGAAACTTGAGAAGCTTTACATAGAGGGGGCCAATCCTGTGCTCCGAGTTGTTCATCGTGTCCTCCAGTTGACTGTGTGGCTGGCACTGGGAGGTAACCTGTTTTGGTGTGACATAGCGAACTCTTTGGTAGTCAGCCTGGCAAAGTCTATGAACCTCTTTTCAAAATCATGTTTTTATGTACATAAAATATATTAGGGCTACTAAGGAAAATAAGTGTACTGAAATGCCCTTATTAAAATATTTTAAAAGCAGGTTCTCAAATACTCAGCTCCTTTAGGATTGACCCCAGATTGATTTGATAATCCTGAGTACAAAACAGAGAGCCTGCACGGTACACCAGCCCCCGCGAGCCCAGGTTAGATTTGTGTGAATTCACATAATGAGAGCAGAGCAAGAAAAATGATTAACATCATGACCACAACCATGCAAAGGGAAACAATTTAGAAATACTTTGGAACACTGCTGAATGCAAAGGTCCAGTCATTTCCAGAAACTGGTGGTGAAGCAGTCTTCACCCTTCGAGGCAGAGGACAATGTATTCAATGATTTTGCTTATACATTTGTGACAAAAAGGGAATGGGTTAGTGGGTAGTTATAGAAATGAGAGAGAGAGAGAGAGAGACAGAGAGACAGAGAGACAGAGAGAGACAGAGAGAGAGAGAGAGGAGAGAGAGAGAGAGACAGAGAGAGAGACAGAGAGAGAGAGAGAGGGAGACAGAGAGAGAGACAGAGACAGAGAGAGAAAGAGAAAGAGAGAAGAGAGAGAGAGAGAGGAGAAAGAGAGGGAGAGACAGAGAGACAGAGAGAGAGACAGAGAGAGAGAGGAGAGAGAGAGACAGAGAGAGACAGAGAGAGAGACAGAGAGAGAGAGAGAGAGAGAGAGAGAGAAAGAGAGACAAAGACAGAGAGAGAAAGAGAAAGAGAGAAGAGAGAGAGAGAGAGGAGAAAGAGAGGGAGAGAGAGAGAGAGAGAGAGAGAGAGACAGAGAGAGAGAGAGAGAGACAGAGAGGAGAGAGAGAGAGACAGAGAGAGACAGAGAGAGAGACAGAGAGAGAGAGAGAGAGGAGAAAGAGAGGGAGAGACAGAGAGAGAGACAGAGAGAGAGGAGAGAGAGAGACAGAGAGAGACAGAGAGAGAGACAGAGAGAGAGAGAGAGAGAGAGAGAGAGAGAGAGAGAGAGAGAGAGAGAGAGAGACAAAGACAGAGAGAGAAAGAGAGAAGAGAGAGAGAGAGGAGAAAGAGAGGGAGAGAGAGAGACAGAGAGAGAGAGAGAGGAGAGAGAGAGACAGAGAGAGACAGAGAGAGAGACAGAGAGAGAGAGGGGGGGGGGAGACAGAGAGAGAGACAAAGACAGAGAGAGAAAGAGAAAGAGAGAAGAGAGAGAGAGAGGAGAAAGAGAGGGAGAGAGAGAGAGGCAGAGACAGAGAGAGAGAGCAGAGACAGAGAGAGAAAGAAAGAGAAAGAGAGAGAGAGAGACAAAGAAGACAATAAAACATTTAAACACATAAAGAGATTAAGGAAAAGGATGAGAAAGAGGAATGCACTAGGGGAAAGGAAAGGAAAGATTATCTCACATAAAAGAGGTAGGGAAAGAACTTTTACAGTGGAGGGAAAGATAAGAGAGGAGGAGTGATTGAACCTTACTTTCATCAGAATTGACTCAAAGAGTGAAAACATACACACTTAGTTGAGTAGAGCAATTTATCTTACCCTGGGAATCTAGGCAAGTGGGGCCAAGTGAATTCAACCAAGGTGACATGATTAGGAAGCATCTGAGACTAGATTTGAACCCAGGACCTCTTGTTTTTAGGGCTAGTGAGTCATCCAGCTGTCCTACCTGTTGTTTGTTTGTTGTTTTGTGTTTTTTTGTTTTTGTTTTTGTTTTTTTAAGCAGATCTGGCCACATGGAAAATTCTGGGTAGATGGTTGGGTAAAATGATTGCTAAATCTGGGCTCTCAGCACCAAGACTGTGCTTGGTTTACTGGATGAAATGAACCCATTAGGGGCAGCTAGGTGGTACAGAAGATAGTGTGCTGGACTTGGAATCAGGAAGACCTGAGTTTAAATACAGCCTCTGCTACTTCCTAGCTGTGTGACCCTAGGAAAGTCATTTAAACTTATTTGCCTTAAAAAACAAACAAACTATATTACCCTATAAGAAAGTAGAAAAGGAAGAAGAACAGATCGGGGAAGGCAGTGGTCAGAACAAAGCACTTTTGAGGATGGACAGGATGAAAGAACAGAAGGCTGAGGATAAACAGGGGAAAATAGGATGGAGGGAAATCATGGTAATTATAACTATGGAAAAAATTCACAGAAAGTTTCTCTAATTAGAGGCCTCATTTCTCAAATACATAGAGAAAGGAATCAAATGTATAAGAATAGAAGTCATTCCCCAACTGATAAATGGTCAAAGGATATGAAGAGACAGTTTTTAGAAGAAGAAATCAAAGCTAACTATAGTCATGTGAAAAAATGCTCGAAATCACTATTGATTAGAGAAATGCAAATTACAACAACTCTGAGGTACTACCTCATACTCACCAGATTGGTTATTATGGCAGAAAAAGAAAACAAATTTAGGAGGGGATGCAGGAAAATAGAGACACTGATGTGCTGTTGGTGGAGTTGTGAACTGATCCAACCATTCCAGGCAGCATTTGGAACTGTGACCAAAGAGTTACAAAACTGTGCATATCCTTTGCCCCAGCAATACCTCTACAAGATCTGAATCCCAAAAAATTAAAGAAACAAAAACAAAAAGGAAAAGGAAAAGGAAAATGACCAATATGTACAGAAATATTTAAAGAGGCTCTTTTTGTGGTGATGAAGAATTGGAAATTAAGGGGATATCTCCATCAATTGGGGAATGACTCAACAAGTTGTGGTATATGATTGTGATTGAATACTATTATGCTATAAGAAATGACGAGGCAGGATGCCTTCAGAAAAACTTGGGAAAACTTATATGAAATGATGCAAAGTGCTATTTTGTGGAACCATCAAATGTGATAGACTTTACTACTAACAGCAGTACAATTCTGAGGACTTATGTGAAAGAATGATTTTCTCCTCCAAAGAAAGTACTGTGGGAGCAGAAATACAGAAGAAAAACATATGATTAATCACTTGTTTATTTAGGTATAGAATATGGGGTTTTGGTTTTATAAAATCATTTCCTTATAGAAATGAATAATATGAAAATATGTTTTGTATGATAATACATGTATCTCCCAGATTGAATTGCTTGTCAGCTCTGGGAGTGGGGAGAGAGGAAAGGAGGGAGACAATATGGATCATATAACTTCAGAAGTTATGTGGAAATCTATTATAAAAAATTTTAAGCTTTTTTTAGTCATGCAAAGTGAAATGAATAGAATCAGGAGAATGTTGGTCACAGTAGCATCAATATTTTACAATGAACTATAAATGACTTGATTATTCTGAGCAATACAATGATCCAAAACAATTCCAAAGAACTTATGACGCAAAATGCTACCTACTTCCAGAGAAAGAACTGATGGAGCTGAATATAAATCAGAGAATCTTTAACACTTTTTTTAACTTTTTAAAACTTTCTTTACTTTTTCTTGTGTTTTTTTTTAGTTCGTGTTTTCCTTGACAACATGACTAATTATGGGGAGGAAGAGAAGTGGAGGAGCTCCAGAGAAAGAATTAAAAGAGTGAATGCAGATCAAAGTATGCAGATTTTCACTTTATTTCTTCCTGCTTTTTAAAAATGTGTCTTCTTTCACCATATGACTAATATTTCCATATTTGCATGATTGAACATGTATAACATATATCAAATTGCTTCCTGTCTCAGGGAAAGAGAAGGAAAGGGAAGGGGGAGAATTTAAATTCAAAATTTTTTAAAAATGTTAAAAAAATGTTTGTACATATAATTGGGGGAAAATAAAATATCATTTCCAAAAAAACATACACAAAAGAAACAAAAAAAAAGTTTTAGAAAGACAGAGATTACATTTGTTACTGCACTTATTTTTTTTTTTAACCCCTACCTTCTGTCTTGGAATCGATACTGTGTATTGGCTCCAAGGCAGAAGAGTGGTATGGGTTAGGCAATAGGGGTCAAGTGACTTGCCCAGGGTCACACAGCTGGGAAATGTCTGAGGCCAGATTTGAACCTAGGACCTCCTTTCTCTAGGCCTGGCTCTCAATCTACTGAGCTACCCAGTTGCCCCCTGTTACTGCACTTAATGAATTTAAAATAAACTTTAAAAAAATAAATTTTTTTTGTTTTCTGCATATTAAAATGTTTGTTGATAACTATTAAGTTTGAAAAAATTTTTACCAAAGAAATATGTTGTTATTTATTTTGTTTTATTTGCGTTATGCAAAACACACTTCCATATGGGTCATTGTTGGAAAAGCAAAATCATACATTCCCCAAACCCCAAAATAAAACAATAAATACACTGATATGAAAGGTAATATGCTTTGATCTGCATCCATCCATATTGTAATTTATTTATTGTTGTTTGGATCGCCAAAATCTTGATTTTCTTCAGAGACTGGTATTTCAAGGTTCTGAAACGTGGGCAATCAAGAAAAACATTGGAATAGGTCAATGGATCTGTGATCTCATCTATGGGGTAGACTCCTACAAGTGTGAAAAGAGAATTCTTCATTCCCTTTGCCTAGTCTGAGTTCACACTTGTGAAAGGGAATCCTTTATTCCCTTTGCCTATTTTGAGCTAACACACCTTTTGATTGAATGGACAACAGCTTGAACTAGGTGGAGGAGCTGCAAACCACTTAGTGAATTCACACCCTCCCTAGTGCTAGAGGAGAAGCAGCAAGATAAACTCAATCAGTTAGAAACTTGCTAAGAATTCACAAGAAAGTTCCCACCCTCAAAAACTCAAATCATAGAAACTGTGAATCTTGGGGCAGTGCTAGACAATCTGGAAGCTGTGATTGGCCCCCGTGAAGAGGGGAGGAGACAAGAAGCCACTATAAAAGGCCCTGAATAGCTGAGGCTAGGAGAGTGGACTCCAAGAAGAGAGTCACTCCAAGAAGGAAGTCAGCTTCAAGAAGATCAGCTCAAAGAAGAAAGTTGGCCTCAGGAGTCATCTTCAACTCAAGTCATTTTCTTGACCTGTCTCTTGAAGGGAACTTGGGTGAATTTTCCCTTCCTGTCTTCTGGAGAGAGTTTAATTCCAGTCAAAAGTTAACAAGTCCTGGTTGAGCCAAGCACTGGAACAGTATTTAGTTAGATAGAATAATGTCTTCTCTACCCTTTTGTATTTCTCTATTTTCCCTCTTTCCACTTCTTTTATAAATAAAAGATTTATAATTTTCATATATTTAGCCAAACTATTAATTTTAACACTTACACAAGACCGTTTGCAACCCTGTGCAATTCTCATCTACAACATGGGATGCCATTCAAAGCATGGAAGCCTTTTGTGAATCCTCTTGACATTGAGTGGATACTAATGGTGAACACAGACTGTCTAGGAATTGTCCTAGCTAAGTGAGTTTCCCTTTGCTCTCTCTCCACATAATCCTCTGATTTTGCATAATTCCTCATTTGTCACCAGCTCATAAACTTCTTGCCCTTTGGATAATACTGAATTTAAATTTAAGGTATTTTCTCCCTTTTTTATTATTAACTTAAAATTATCAATAAACTTTAGCATACAAGGGAGAACAAAAATAAAGAAGGTGCACATGTAAAACTGTTCACTTCTGTTATAAAGAAACATGGAGGAGGCAGCTGAGTGACTCAGTGGATTGAGATCTAGGCCTAGTGAGGGAAGGAATTAAGTTCAAATGTGGCCTCAGACACTTCCCAGTTGTGTGACCCTCAGCTAGTCACTTAACCCCCATTGCCTAGCCTTTACCACTCTTCTGCCTTGGAACTAATACACAGTATTGATTCTAAGAAGTAAGGTAATGTTTTCTTACTTTCAATTTTATTAATTTCTCCTTTGGTTTTCAGGATTTCCAATTTGATGTTTAATTGGAATTTTGAATTTGTTATTTTTTTCTAGTTATTTTTTTTTAGGTTTCATGCCCAATTCATCTTCTCCATATATGTTTTACTGATGTAAACATTTAGACATTTAAATTTTTCCCCTAAGTACTGCTATTTTTTTCATTTTGTTTTATTGTTTTTTTGATGTCTTATGGAGTCATTGGCTTCCACTTTTCCAATTCTAATTTAAGGAATTTTATTCAGGGAGTTCTTCTTGTACCTCCTTTCCCATTTAGCCAATTATACTTTTAAGGATATTCTTCTCTTGAATAAATATTTACACCTCTTTCACCTTAAGTTAATTCTATTTTTAAGATGTTTTCTTCATTATTTTTGGGGTTCTTTTACCAAGCTGTTCATTCTCTTTCCATCATTTTTTCCTATCACTCATTTAACAATTTTTTCTCCACCATTCTTATTTGATTTTTTAAAAAATTCTTTTTGAGCCTTTCTAGGAATTCTTTTAGGTTTGTGGCTAATTCACATTTTTCTTTGAAGTTTTGTATGTAGCTATTATTGTCTTCTGAGCTTGTGTCTTGATCTTCCCTTTCACCTTAGTAATTTTCTATGGTCAAATTCTTCTTTAGTTATTTGGTCATTTTCCCAGTCTTTTTCTTGATTTATAAACTTTATGATAAAGTTGGGCTCTGCTCTTTAGGTGAAGGGAACACTGTTCAAAGCTTCAGGTTTTTAAATTTATTTTATTTTATTAATTTTTGGGGGCCCCTCCTCATTTTATTATTTTTTGCAGACTTTCTTAGCTGCTGTTTTCAGAACTAACTCTATGTGTCTGTAGATTTTTTGTTCTTCCAAGGTGGTATAATTTAAGTAGAAACTCTATATAGGTGACGGAGTCCTGCACTGTGGTCCATCAAAGAATCCTCTTTAATCTCCTTCTAACCAATTGTCCAACCCCCTACCATCTGTGGATTGAGAGTTCCGGAAGCTGCTGCTGCCCCTGATGGATTGACTCCAAGGCCTACTGCTGGCACCCCAGATCAGACTGCACTTTGTGATCTGTCTGACTTCCACCCTTGCTAAGACAGTCCTTTCCTGCCTACCTTCTAAGATGGAAAATTGTTTCACCCCAAACTTTTGTTGGCTCCAGAATTCAATTTGAGCTATTATTGTAATTATTATATATATAATTGTATTATTGTTCAGAGGATAATTTGGGAGAATTCAGATGAATATCTGCCTTTTATCGACCATTTTGGGTCTGCCTCCTGTGTAATTAGAATCTTTTACCTTAAAAACTACAATTCCCAACACTCCACTCTCCTCACCTTCCATGCTAACTTAGGGAAGATATAAATTTGGCATAGTCCCACCTCTTCTCTTCTGGGCTTTTTTTTTTTAAACCCTTACCTTCCATCTTGGAGTCAATATTTATTTTTTAAACCCTTACCTTCCATCTTGGAGTCAATATTTATTTTTTAAACCCTTACCTTCCATCTTGGAGTCAATATTTATTTTTTAAACCCTTACCTTCCATCTTGGAGTCAATATTTATTTTTTAAACCCTTACCTTCCATCTTGGAGTCAATATTTATTTTTTAAACCCTTACCTTCCATCTTGGAGTCAATACTGGGGATTGGCTCCAAGGCAGAAGAGTGGTAAGGGCTAGGCAATGGGGGTCAAGTGACTTGCCTAGGGTCACACAGCTGGGAAGTGTCTGAGGCCAGATTTGAACCCAGGACCTCCTGTCTCTAGGCCTGTCTCTCAATCCATTGAGCCACCCAGCTGCCCCCTGGGCTTTTTTAAACAGGCAAGGAGAACATAGTCACATGGTCTTAATTTTGTTAAATAATTAGGTTTTTTAACTTCTATTTCCTTTTTATTCCTTCTACTTCAAGTGATTATTAATAAACTTCATAAAATTGATACTTGGAGTTGGTGAATATTAATTTAAGTCCTACACCCTCAAGCTTGGGATAAGTAAAAGAATGATAGTCCAATCTCCTGTCCTCCTTTTCTGGGCCTACCTCACTGTCTATTCAAGATAGACAAGTCTTATTGGTTATTCATCCAACTGTATGTTGTCTTATACATAATAAGCATTTTTCATCTACTTTGTTCAGGCATGGGAGTCAGGCAGTAAAAAGCCCAAAGGTAGAGGATCGAATGTTTTTATGCACCTGGTCAGTGTCACAGGGTCCTAGTGAGGGAGGAGGAGGAATAAGGAGCAAACAGGCCGGAAAGAGAGGGAATGACCAGGTTTGGAAGGACTTTAAAAGCCAAGCAGCTGCCCTGATGGAGGTTGAAGAGTTCAGGATTTTACTCTCCAATCAGAGGGACAGAAGGTATTTATTTAGTGTGAGTACCAAGTCTGCTAGGATTTCCGGAGAATGAGGTTCCTAGAGGGATGGTGGAAAAGCAAAGCCCCAAATAAGTATGGCTTAGGTGGGAAAAATGATCACTTGTTATATTTTCCAAGGTCTTCAATCATACAACAAGTATACAGCAAGAAGTAAGGAGAGAAGAGCATTGACAGTTTCTTCTTGGTTTTGGCTCAGAAAAGGAGAACTAGGGGGCAGCTGGGTGGCTCAGTGGATTGAGAGTCAGGCCTAGAGATGGGAGGTCCTGGGTTCAAATCTGGCCTCAGACACTTCCCAGCTGTGTGACCCTGGGCAAGTCACTTGATCCCCATTGTCTAGCCCTTACCACTCTTCAACACCACAGTATTGACTCCAAGATGGAAGGTAAGGGGGTTAAAAAAAAGAAAAAAGAAAAGGAGAACCATATAGCCAAATAAAACATAGAGAACATTACCAAAAAAATTAAATAATTTTGATTAAATTCAAAAGTTTTTGTACAAATAAAATCAATACAACCAAGATTAGAAAGGAAACAACAAATTTTGGGGGAAATCTTATAGTATTTCTGACAGAAGACTCATCTTTCAAATATATAAAGAACTCAATCAAATTTATAAGAACATGAAGCATTCCCCAATCAAAAAATGATCAAAGGATATAAACAGATAATTTTCAGAGGGAGAAATTAAAACTATTCATAGTTATATGAAAAAATGCTCCAAATCACTACTGATTAGAGAAATGCAAACTAAAACATCTTTGAGATAACTAACACCTACTAGATTCTCTAATATGACCAAAAAGGAAAATGATCAATTTTGGAGAGAATATAAAAAAATTGGGACACTAATACATTGTTGGTGGAACTGTGAACTTATATAACCTTTCTGGAGAACAATATGGAACCATGCTCATAGGGCCCACAAAACTGTTTATACCTTTTGACCCAGCAATACCACTACTGGGTCTATATCTCAAAGACATCAGAGAGAAGGGAAAAGAATCTCCCTGAACCGAAATATTTTTAGTAGTTCTTTTTGTGGTAATAAGGAATTGGAAACTGAAGGGTTATCCATCGTTTGGAGAATCGCTGAATAATAAATAATAAAATAAAAATAATAAAAAGTGGTATATGGTTGTAACAGAATACTATTGCACAATTAGAAACAACAAACAGGATGAGTTCAGAAATCCTGCAAAGAATTATATGAAGTGATTTAAAGGGGGGGGGGGGAGAGGGAAGAAAAGAAAATGATCTTTGTTTCCAATGAATAATGTTTGGAAAGGACCAAATAAAGCAATGTTAAAAAAAAATAAATTAAATAAAAAAATTAAATTAAATTTTAAAAAATTGAAGTGATTTAAAGTGAAGTGAGCAGAACCAGGAGAGCAATGTATACAATAACAGAAATATTATATACTGATCAACTGTGAAGGTCTAAACCATTACCAACAAAGCAAGTCTCCAAGATAACCACAAAGGCCTCATGATGAAAACATTATCCACAGCCAAAGAAGGAACTGTTGGAATCTTTCGCCACATTTCCTTCTTGAGATTTCTGTGATATGTGTCTTCTCCCATGACATGAACAATCTGGAAATATGCATTACATGAAAGTATGGCTATAAACCTAGAGCAGACTCTTCCCCACCTTGAGAAGGGGAGGAGGGGAAGAAGGGCCACAACTTAAGTTCCAAAATGCCAAAAATTGATTCTACGTGTAACTAAAATAAAAAAAGAAATTGGGGGGGAAAAAAGAAAAAGAGAACTAAGGAGAAGTTAGGTAGCATAGTGGATAGAGCATCAGACTTGGAATCTGGAGGACTTGTGCTCAAATCTGGCCTCAGACACTTCCTGGCTGTGTGACCCTGGGCAAGTCACTTGACCCCCATTGCTAGCCCTTACCCTTCTTCTGCCTTGGAGCCAATACACAGTCTTAATTCTAAGACAGATAGTGAGGGTTAAAAAAAAAAAGTGTTAGCAAGTTTAGTAACTGATTAGATTTTCAGGAGGACAGAGAGTGAGGAGTCGGGGATAACACAGAGGTTATGTGCCTAAAATACTGGAAGAATAGAGATAAGGAAGTTTGGGGGCAGCTAGGTAGCTCAGTGGATTAAAGCATTAGTCCTGGAGTTGGAAGGAGCAGGGTTCAAATCCAGCCTCAAAAACTTCCTAGATGTGTGACCCTGGCCAAATCACTTAACTCCTAATGCCTAGCCTTTGCTGCCCTTCTGTCTTCAAATTGATTCTAAGACAGAAAGTAAGAGTTGAAAAGAAAATAAATAGCGAGGTTTGGAAGAGAAGATATTGGGGAAGGAAACGTAAATTCATTTTTGTCCATGTTGAGTTTGAGATGTTTTCTAGATATCCGGTTTGAAATATCCAGTAGACAGGTGGTAATATAGGATTTGAGTTCAAATTCAGCCCCAGACACTTAACTAGCAGTGTGACCCTGGTCAAGTCATTTAACTCTATCTGCCTCAGTTCCTTTGTCTGTAAAATGAGCTAGAGAAGGAAAAGACAAACTATTCCAGGATCTCTGCCAAGAAAACCCTAAATGGGATTACAAAGAGTTGGACTTGCCTGAAAAACCTGAACAAAATACAGGACTGTAATTCAGGGTCAGACTGGGCTGGATACATTGACCTTTGAGTCATCTGCATAGAGATGATTAAAGCCATGGGAGCTGATGAGATCACCTTTGAGGGATAGAACAGAGATGGTATATTAAAAAAAAAAAAGGGCTCAGAACCGAGCCTTGGGGAAACACCCAAAGTTTAATGACCTTATATGGATGATAAGCCAGCAAGCACAGAGAAGAGAGGAAGTTTGGGGAAAGGAAGGATTTACTTAGCATCTCCTATGGGACAGGCACTGTGCTAAATGATTTACAAAATTATTTTATTTTTCTTAAACCTGAGATAGGCACTGTTAATTTTATTTTAATTTAATTTAAACCTGAGATGGATGCTATTATTATCCCTATTTCATAGTGGAGGTAACTGAGGCAAACAGAAGTGAAGTGACTTGCCCAGGGTCACACAGCTAGTAAAATGTCTGAGGCTGGATTGGAATTCAGATTTTCTTGACTCCTGGCCAGTGCTTCTTCTTCTTCTTTTTTAAACCCTTACCTTCCATCTTGGAGTCAATACTGGGGATTGGCTCCAAGGCAGAAGAGTGGTAAGGGCTAGGCAATGGGGGTCAAGTGACTTGCCCAGGGTCACACCGCTGGGAAGTGTCTGAGGCCACATTTGAACCCAGGACCTCCCGTCTCTAGGCCTGACTCTCAATCCACTGAGCTACCCAGCTGCCCTCCAGTACTTCTTTTTCAAGGAGCTCTCTGGGCTCTTTTGCTCTTACTTTTCAACCTTTTAAAATTAGACCTCATCGCCTCTTCTCTCTAAAGACGCTGGGGATCTTTTCATTGCATCCGTCATTGTAGAGAAGCAGCCTTCCTTCCTGACTGCCACCAACCCCAACCACTATCACTGGTCAGGTAAACTCAAGAGCCCTGAGAATGGCAGCAGCAGCCTGGGGCTGCTGACCCTGCTCTTAGCCCATCCTCTCAAGCCATTGCCCTAGGATGATGGCTGGAGAACCTGCCTTCCATGGAGATTCAGCCTGACGTCTGCTCCTGTAGCTACTAGAGCCCCATATCCTTAGCAGCCACAGCAACTGAAAATCTAGAAAAGAAGGTTCTTTCTACCAAAGCCCTCAACATCAGAGACTGATAGGGTTTTATCAGCAAAAAATGTTTTTAAATGTTAATTTAATTATTAATCACATTTTATTATATTTCTATTAATCTTATAATTATTATACAATTATTCTAATTATTGTATAATATTAATATAGTAATTATTATTCTATTAGGTTAATTTGCAGCTGTACCCTAAGGACCACAGGACTCTTCCATCTGTCTTGTAGCTGAGGTCTCCCATAGGTTCAGTCTCCCCAGTTAGAACATGGGGTCCTAGAGTGTAATAATTAAAAATGGGCTTCACAAATATAAGAATTTCTTTTTTTTAATTATTGTGGTCACTATTTATAAAAAATAATTAACTTGAGTCAAAATGACTGTTAGCAGCTTTTATTTACAGCAAGGTAGAGATATTAAAGTGGGAAATATAGGAAAGAGGTAGAAAAAATTGCCTAGCTACAAATATCCTAAGTCCTAATTCTAGTGCCTCCAGACCATGAATGTGAATCTGAAAGCAAATCTCACCAGAATCCAAGGTCCTAATCAGGAAGCTGAAATCCGAAGAGCCAGGAGATGCTGAAAACTGCCGAGACCCTTCAGTGCCCACGAGACCAAGGCTGCCAAGAGTCTTCACCAGAGCTCACACTGAAGAGAGTATCCCACCAAAGCGCCAACCAAGAGAGAGAGTCCTCAATGAAAAGCCAAGGAAGGAATAAACTCTTCTCCTTGGTCTTGCTTTTTATAGTCCTTTTCCCAAGTCACTTCCTATCTCTTTCCCACTTCACGGGAACCAATCACAGCCTCCCAATTTGCCTAACACTGCCCAAGGACAGTGCTTGTGGCCTTTGGGTGAACTTTTTTTTTTCTAGTAAGTGACTTGTGAACTCTCTTAGTGAATTACTAAGTATTAAGTAGGGGTACTTTTAGTTCTTGATTGATTAACTCAAAATAGAAAAAAAATCCTTTCAAGGGAATAGAAACTCTCTTACTTTTCTGTCCTGTACCCCTATCACAGTGATGTTTCATCTATCTTTTCTCACACATGGGCTGCCAAAAATCTGTATCAAGTTTGAGTCCTCTGTGGATTAGTATCCAGTCAAAACTATGATGTTTTGTTGTGTTTGACTTTTTGTGACCCTGCAGACCATTGTAGACCAATGCTGTCCATGGGGGTTTCTTGGCAAAGATACTGGAGTGGTTTGCCATTTTCTTCTCCAAAGGATAAAGGCAAACAGAGGTTAAGTGATCAGATTGCTTGCTTTCTCAATGGGTGGGAAAAGAATTTTAGGAGAGGAAAGAATTTGGAACTCAAATTTTTAAAAAAATGTAAAAATAGTTTAAAATTTTAAGCAATAAATATGTGTTATGCATATGAATGTATGTATTATATGTAAACTTAAACCTGGTAAAAACTATAGATCACAAGCCCCCACCAGTAGGTTTCCTTTTTGCTAGACAACCAGAGAATTAGTTTTGAGTGTTTGATAAGCATTATTGTTTGGTTAAAGGATATTTAGTCAAATAGTATAACAAATAAAGTGTTGAGGAAAAAAATTTTCCCCCTACACACATGTAGTATACTCTCTCATAAGTGTACTTCCAGTAGTGGGGGAGGGTGCAAGTATAGAGAACAGACTTGATGATGGAACACACATGTGGAGTACACATATCAGTCAATCAACAAGCAAGCTTATTTATTGTGTACTCTGTGCCAGTCACTGGGGATACTAAAATAGACACTGGAATTTCTTGCCCACAAAGACCTCACTTTGATCAAAGGAGACAACATTTACATCAATAAATACATAAGGAATATATACAAAATAAATTCAAGTTGACTTTGGCAGGGAAGATTCTAGGATCTTAGGGGGTTTTCCCTTTCCCCTCTCTTTCTTATTTACCTTTTCATGTTTCTCTTGATTTTTATGTTTGAATATCAAACTTTCCACTTAGTTCTGGTTTTTTCTTTACAAATACTTGGAGATCTTCTATTTTGTTGAATGCCCATACTTTCCCTTGGAAGTATATTCAGGAAAGAGTTCATATAACCGGTGATTTTTTTTAACTCTTACCTTCCCATCTTGGAATCAATAGTATTGGTTCCAAGGTAGAAGAGCGATAAGGGCTAGATAACAGGGGTTAAGACGGAAGGTGAGGGTTTAAAAAAAAAAAAGAAGTTCCATGAGGGTCAGGTGTGGAGAGAGAGTGTATTCTAGTGATGGTAGATAGCCAGCAGAGCACAGAGACAGAAGTAGTATCATTGGTGAGAAACAATGAGAAGACCAGTTTGTCTGGATCATCAAGGACACAAATGGTAGTAATGTACAAAAAGGCAGGACAGAGCTTTATGTGCCAACCAGAGGAGTTTGGGTTCTATCTGGGTGTGGTTGGCATTGAGTGAATTGTCAGTTTGGTAGCTACATATAGGAATTATTGAAGAAGGAAGAGACTTAAAGTAGGGAGACCAATAAGGAAGCTACTAGCTTGGTCCACATGAGAGATTGCTCAGGGCCTGTCATGGTTGGTCATGGGAGTAACATGAAGAGGCATGGAGGGAGCACATGTATCTAGGAAATTGTAGGAAAAAACATATGCCAAGAGCAGAGGGGGAGGGTCCCCAAACATTTATTAAGTACCAGCTGTGTACCAGGAACTAGGCTAAGTAGTGGGGATACTAATATGAAGAGGAAAGATATTCCCTGCTCTCTAGGAGCTTACATTCTAATGGGGGGGGGAGGGAAGCAGTGGATGGAATGCCAGGTATGGAGTCTGGAGGACCTGGGTTTAAATCTGGCCTCAGATACTTCTTAGATTTGTGACCCTGGCCAAGTCACCTAACTCGGATAATCCAGACCTTGTTACTCTTTTATCTTAGAATTGATTCTACAACAGAAGGTAAAAATTTAAAAACAAAAACACAATCTAATGAGGAAAGACAATGCACAACAGAAAGCTAAAAATTGAGGGTGAGACATGGCTGGTACAGGGACAAAGTGGAGAAGCTAAGAAAGTCCAAAATGAATTGCAAGAGGCAATTAAGTGGTTCACTGGAAAGAGAGCCAGGCCCAGGGATGGGAGGACCTGGGTTCAAACCTGGCTTCAGATACTTCTTAGTTGTGTGACCCTGGGAAGGTCACTTAATTCTAATTCCCTAGCCCTTACCACTCTTCTGCCTTAGAACCAATACACGGTATTGAGTCTAAGATGGAAGGGTTTGTTTTTTTCTTTTAATGATTTAAGAGTTCTAAATTTAAATTTAATCATTTGAAATTATCTAAAGGTTGTTTTCTAATATGCAGCTCAGTGAGAAAGAAGGAGATCCTTGAGATGTCAGCTTTCTTAAAGGGAGGAGTGAATGACCTTACTCTCCAATCAGAGGGGTAGAAGTTCCAGACGGGGTAACAAGGCTGATTGGATCTAATAAGGTGAGATTTCCCAAGGACCAGTTTACTGGAGGAATAGTGGAGAAACTTAAGAAGTCCAAAATGAGTACTTTCCCAGAAGTCCCACCGGAACAGCTGTGCAGGGATAAAAGGGCAGCTCCTAGCTTCAGGGCCTCTGATGACCAGAGGTAAGGAATGTCCTTATGTTGTTCTCAACTGAGTGCAGAACCTCTCTTCTCTTCGAGTGTGTCATTTCTCCCCAATATGTCTTCTCTGGATTTCCCTCTGCTCTGGACTTGTACGTTTCAGCTCTCCAGGGCCATCTGCTGGACAGATTTGCTCACATTCAGCAACTCTAACGTCATTCTCTGGCAAAAATAGACTGATAGCCCCCTCCATTGATAGTCAAGGCCATAAGCCACTCCACTTAGCTAGAAGTCCCAGACAAAAGCTGGACAGAGTGTCGCTGGGTTAAGATTAAGTCTATTCTTTTGACCGCCAGTGTCTAGGGCTGATTCAAAGTCCATTCCTCATAGATCTCTGAGTTAGAGCTGGAACGTTCCTTAGAGTTCCCATTTAACCCCTAATGGGAGCCCCAGACCCATTTTGTGGGCTCGGCACACTCTATTTAGTGGGAGTAGAGAAGGGTCATTCGTGATGGGGATAATAAAAGCCACTTTAGTCATCAAATCTTCCTTGAGTTACACGCAAATGAAACTCAATAAAGACAAAGCTCAGTGAAGAAGGTAAAGTCACTGTCTGCTTAAAACAAAACAAAAAACCGCCTTACTTTCTGTTTTAGAATCTAGTCCCTTCCAAAGCAGAACTGGGTAATTTGAGTTTAAGTGACTCACCCAGCATCACACAGCTAGGAAGTATCTGAGGTCACATCCGAACCCAGAAGCTCCCAGCTGCAGGCCTGGCTCTATCCACCAAGCCACCTAGTTGCCCCCAAGTCATCGTCTCTTACCAACCCATGTTCTTGCCATTTTTACGTGTCTCTATTAGCAAGAACAGCATGACTTGTTTTGTTTTTGTTCTTGTTCTTGTTCTTGTTTTTGTTCTTGTTCTTGTTTTTGTTTTTGTTTTTGTTTTTGTTTTTGTTTTTGTTTTCGTAAAGAGGCCAGGGTAAAATTTCCCCAAGTCCAAGAATCCAAGAATATGATGAGAACTGTCAGAGAGCAGCTTGGAACTACTGAAAATTCCTAAGCCATTTTCTCAACGTGATCAGCCTTTCCTCCTACTCATTTCTGAATACAGCTCATTACCCATCACTAGCAACTCTCAAAGTCTCAAATAAAAAAAAAAAAAATATATATATATATATATATATATGTGCTCGTGGCCTTAGAGGCCCTGAACTGGTTCAGTTTATTTAATAAATCAAATGGAGAAAATAGTGACACTAAGAACCACTGCCAAGGAGGGGGTTCAGAAGGGCCATCCACAGGCACAGAACACGGCATAGAGTGTGAGATTTTTTAAAAATGTATTGAAAAGCTTTTGATAAGTTTTACCCAAACTCTTATGCTATCAGGGCAATCCCAGAAGGATCACCAGGAAGATCTCACCGTGGGGTTTATCACACCACTCTCCATTTTGATTCTGCATGGGACATCCTCAGTAACAATGGCAAACAATTTGGGAAATTCTCCCTTTAGAGTATCTCACTTAATACTATCATCAGCATTTGTATAGTGCTTTAGAGGCTGGCAAAGTGCTTTAAAAATATCTCATATGGGGGGCAGCTGGGTAGCTCAGTGGACTGAGAATCAGGCCTAGAGACAGAAGGTCCTAGGTTCAAATCTGGCCTCAGACACTTCCCAGCTGTGTGACCCTGGGCAAGTCACTTCACCCCCATTGCCTAGCCCTTACCACCCTTCTGCCTTGGAACTGATACACAGTATTGATTCCAAGACAGAAGGTGAGGGTTTAAAAAATTTTTTTTAAATATCTCATTTTATCTTCACAATAGTCCTGGCAGGGAGGGGATTGCTATTATTATTACTGTTTGGCAGATGAGAAAACCAAGACAAAGTTCAGTAACTTCCCTAGGGTTGCCTAGCTAGATAAGTGTCTGAGACCCAGGTCAAACTCAGGTCTTCTCCTTTGCTCTAACCCTTGTGCTACCCAACACTAAATATCAAGAGGTCCTTGACAAATCTGGCCTCGGATACTCCTGTCTGTGTGGCCCTGGGCAAGTCACTTCACCTCCATTGCCTAGCTCTTGATATTAAAGGGTAAGCTAGGTGGCTTAATGGATAGAGAAAGTCAAACCTGGAGATGAGCTAATCCGTTGTGGATGTGAATCCCATCTTTATCCTGTTTCCTGGCATGTAGAAGGCATTCAATAAATATTTATTGAATGACTAACCCTGTATCTTCCTCTTGTCTTAGTTTTTTGTTGTTCAGTTGTTTTCCAGTGGTGTCTGACTCTTTGTTACTCTCTTTTGGGGTTTTCTTGGAAAAGATATTGAAGTAGTTTGCTATTTCCTTCTCCAGCTTGTTTTACAGATGAGAAGACTGGAGCAAACAAGGTTAAGTGACTTACCCAGGGTGACACAGGTAGGAAGTGTCTGAGACCAGATTGGAACTCAAAAAGATGAATCTTCCCGACTCTAGGTCCAGCGCTCTATCTGCTAGCAGTGCCTTATAAATGAGTTTATACTCTAAATTGGTGTTTCTCTTGATTTTCATGTTTTTCTATTTGTTGAAGATACCGTGTAGTTATTTCTAGATTCTTTTGGCCTCTTTGTTGTGGTGAATGCTTTACACAATGGAAACATGCGGGAAATGGAGATGGTTGTGATCAATGTCTTTGCCTGTTTCCATTTCCCATTTTTCACCATCAGTAGTTTCTTTGAATAGTTCAGTTGGGAACTATAATAATTGCTGGACATATATTTCTTCTTATCTTTATCCTTTCAATTGGCATTGATTTTGGTTTTTGTTCTAGCCTAGGTCATAACCTATCTGCACATAGACATCAGATTCTTTTACAATCAGTATTCATCCATAAGTGGTCAGTTCTTTTCCATTAAAATCTGATCTAGAAGGCAGATGGTGAAAAATGGGAAATGGAAACAGGCAAAGACATTGATCACAACTATCTCCATTTCCCACATGTTTCCATTGTGTAAAGCATTCACCACAACAAAGAGGCCAAAAGAATCTAGAAATAACTACACGGTATCTTCAACAAATAGAAAAACATGAAAATCAAGAGAAACACCAATTTAGAGTATAAACTCATTTATAAGGCACTGCTAGCAGATAGAGCGTTGGACCTAGAGTCGGGAAGATTCATCTTTATGAGTTCCAATCTGGCCTCAAACACTTCCTGGGCAAGTCACTTAACCCCCATTGCCTAGCCCTTCTGCCTTGGAACCAGTACACAGGATTGATTTCAAGATGGAAGGTAAGGGGTTAAAAAAAAAAAAAGATCTGGTCCAGGTGGGGCATCTAGGTAGAGCAATGGATTAGCAAACAGGAACTCCCAGGGTGGTTGTAACAATTAAATGCAGTAATATGTGAATGCTGGTTATTCTTATTCTTATTGTTGTCGAAGCATGTGTTCTGGCTTCGATGAGGCTGAGTCACTGGCCGCCTCTTTTGTTTTGCATTGCCCCATCGGGGCTGGAGATATACATTTCTGGCCTTTGGACACAAGCGTGTGAATTGGAGAGGCTGCAGTTCCTGGGGCCCCCAGTCAAGCTGTCTGGCAGCAGAAGGAATTTGTGCGTCAGAAGGGATGACCACCAGCGCAGGAATGAGTCCAGCCCCTTGGCCTGGCTTCCCAGAAGGCAAGGACCAGGTCAGAATTATTTGGGCCGTGCAGAACGGAGGTGAAATGGGAAATGGCTATTCAGTAGATGGGAAAACAGTTTGGTGTTCTGATGGTTAAGTTTCCGCATCCTGGTAGAGTATAACAGAAGTTCTGCTATTACTGCTGCTGGTTAACGTTTTTCTGTCAACACGTTTCTAGGCCTTATGTGTGTTGAGTATTTCTTTTGTGTAAAAAAATGAATGTGAGTTTTTTTATTCTACATGGGATCTGTCTTCTGTCACAGCCTGGGCAATATGGAAATATGTACTGCACTAAAACACTGCTATAAGCTGTATCCGACTATCTACCTCCTCGGAGGGAGAGAGAACATCCGAATCCTAAAACGTCAGAAAACAATTGTCAAAATTTGTTTCTACACGTAACTGAAATAATGAATTCTTTAAAAAAAAAAAAGAGGGAAAAAAGAGGAAGGAATAGCTGTTCTATACCTGGGGGAAAAAAAAGAAGAAAATATCCATTCGTATTGCAAGTAGCTACAAAGCACGATGGCGATGATTGCTTTCAGGGACCCTAATTTTCTCATTTGTAAAATGAGGCAGTCTTAAAATTCTATGATCTTTTCAAAATAATACCCTGCTATCATCGACTCTTTTTGTTCCTTAAGATGTTAAGGGTCACTGATGAAAATACAATTTAAAATAAAAGAGAATGGAGGGGGAAAAAAAACCCCAGTTGTACCATTAGTGTATAGAGAACTGACCTTGGAATCAGGAAGACTTGGTTCATTTTCCACCCCTGTCACATCCTAGCTACGTGACCCTGGGGACATCACTTAACCCGTTAGGGCCCGACACAACTCTCGGAGATAATGAGTTGCAGAATAGAGAAAACCTCCACCCAGAGCTCTCTCTCCTAATGAAATCAGAAGTATAACCCCCCCCCCCAAGAAAAATAACAAGGTTTGTGCCAGCTAAAACTCAAATATTTTCTCAGGAGTATACAAGAGGAAGCAAGCTGACTTTTGTAAACCAAATAGGGAGAAGTCATATTGGGTTCTGATAGCAGAACTACGTGGCTCGGAGGTAGATTGCTGGGCCTGGAGTCAGGAAGACTCATCTTCATGAGTTCAAATTTGACTAGCTCATGACCCTGGGCAAATTACTTGACCCTGATTGCCTCAGTTTTGTCATCTGTAAAATGAACTGGAAAATAAAATTATAAACCATTCCAATATCTTTTCTAGTATAAAAATGGAGATTTGAACCCCAGACTTCAATTCCCAGAAATCCTTGGTATTTCCCAGAATTCCCTATAATCTCACCTGAGTCTCCACCTAGGCGAGATCACAATTGGTATTTAACTGGCAGTAGCACCTACCTCACGCACTTCCTTCCATTGCAATGATGTAGTAAGTAAGCTTTGAACGGGCTAATCAGCCCTGAGCACAAACGTGGTTATTATTTTGTATCCTTGATTTCTAATACTCCTTAATAAACCTCATAAAATATAGAGAACTAATTTAATTTTTACACCAGTAAAGCTCGAAGCATCACATCTGACGGAAACAACTGAACAACAAGAATTAAAACTGCTGCTGAGGCCTGGGATTTGGGCCATTGAGTCTACTCCTTTTCCACTAAGGGACCCCTCAATTCTGGACTCAAAATGCTATCTAGGCACGAGGTTCACCATAGAGGAGTCTGACTACTTAGAGGACAGGCTGGACTCCTTTTCTCACATTCTTTGGCTTATGTCTCCCATCCTGGTACCCTGGGAAAAGGGGCTTAAGGCTTAGATTTCTCTTCCTATCTAGTGACTCCCCCAAAAGGGAGAGTAGAAAGGCATTTGCTGTACAGTGTAAATCAGGTATGGGACAGATATTTATTTTCTACACACAAAAGAAATGCTAAAACACACAGACAAGCTTTACCGACAAGACTTCAGCAATCAGAGATTTATAACCAATTCCTTCTGTTGCAGTCTGCCAGGAGGATGGGTCATGATGATCAAAGCACAAAGGAACCCCTACCAAATAGACACTGCATATTTCACTTCAGCTCATCAATAGTCCATCCATGGCAGATGGCAGATTCTCTCCTAGAAAGCTAGGGATTGGGTTCATTCTCCTACTGGTGAATGGCTTCTCCAATAAATGCAGGTGTAGTTTTCAGGAAATTCTCTCCCTGCCACCAATTGCCTTGAGTCTCAGTTTCCTCATATAGAGAAGGAGGATTTTCATATTTTCATTTCCTTTATCACAGAATTGTTTTGAGTAATGAACGTTGTAGACCATTATATAAATGTGAGTTATTGTTACTATTGTTATCACTTGGTCTAGGGCTCCTGTCCATCATTCACATATTTCCACCATAAGTCCTTTATGCCAATCAATACTCAGAGTTAGCCTTCTCTCGGTTAGCCAGGAGTCGCATCTTTCTCTCCCTGCAAACCCTGTGCGATATGAGATGTCCCTCAGGGGAGAATGGGAGGTATCTCTCCCACAATTCTTGGACTAAGTGCATATTAATAATTGGAAACAAGGCATAGAGAATATTATTAAAAGTGAAATGACTGATTTTGATTACATTAAATTGAAAAAGTTTTCTACAAACAAAACCAATGCAACCAAAATGAAAAGGGAAACAAAAAAATGGGAAAAAAAGATTTTGAAGCAAGTATCTCTGACAAAGGCCTCATTTCTCAGATAGAGAGAGAACTGAGTCAAGAATACAAGGCATTGGGGAGCAGCTGGGTAGCTCAGTGGACCCTGGACAAGTCACTTAGCCCCCATTGCCTAGCCCTTACCAATATTATCCCTTGGAACCAAGACACAGTATTGATTCCAAAATAGAAGGTAAGGGTTTTATTTTTTATTTTATTTTTTTTAAACTCTTACCTTCCATCTTGGAATCAATACTGTGTCTTGGTTCCAAGTCAGAAGAGTGGATAATTCCAAGGAACTCATGATAAAAAAAAATGCCATCCACAATCAAAGAAAGAACTGTTGGTGTCTGACTACAGATCAAAACATGCCATTTTTTCACTTTATTTCCTTCACGTGTTTTTTCATTGCATGTATATGATATGTGTCTTCTTTCATGGCATGAGGGAGAGAAGAATATGAAAGTATGTACTCTATGACATCACTGGTATAACCTGTATCAGACTCTTTACTCTAGAAGGTGGAGGGGAGGGATGGATGGAGAGAATTTGAATTGCTAAATGTCAAATAACAGCTGATAAAAATTGTTTCTACATATAATTGAAAAATAAATAGCAAAAAAAAGAGAAACATTAATTGGAACTAGATATTGGAAATGGATACAGTAAGTGGAAATATATGTTATATATATAGATGTTCATCTCATTGTAATGGATGTTCCAAAACTTCCCATCTCATGCAGAAATTTTGTCTAAAGAGGAAGTGGTCTCAACTTTGCAGAAGCATTTTTGAGAGGGGGTTGACTATTTTACAAGGCAATTCATCCTACTTTTGGATGACTCTAAGCTAGTTAAAAATTTCTAAGTTGAGGGGCAGCTGCTTGGCTCTGTGAATTGAGAGTCAGGCCCAGAGATGGGAGGTCCTGGGTTCGAATATGGCCTCAGATATTTCCTAGCTGTGTGATCTTGGGCAGGTCACTTAACTCCAACTGCCTGACCTTTACCACTCTTCTGCCTTGGAACCGACACAGTATTGATTCTAAGCTAGAAGGTAAAGGTCTAAAATAACATCCCTAAATTGATCTTCATCCCTTCTACTCCCTGTCCCTAGTCCTGCCTTTTGAAACAAATGACAGTCCTTCAGATATCTGAAGACAGCGGGTGCATGTCCCTACCCATCCCAACTCCACTCCCCCACCAAAATGGAATCACCAGCTTCTACTGGATGGTGGTTGAACTAGACATTGTTTGGGAGCTCATTGTGGTTGTTTAGTCATGTCTGACTCTTCATGAGCCTGTGGACCATAGTGTACCTATGGTGTCCATTGGGTTTTCGTGGTAAAGATATTGGAGCCGTCTACCATTTCCTTCTCCAATGGATAAAGCAAACACAGGTGAAGTGACTTGGCCAAAGTCATTCAGCTAGCCTGTCTCAGAGGCCAGATTTGAAGTCCTCTTTCCACTGGTACTGGTGTGTGAGAAAGTTCATGTTCAATAGTTTTTTCAGTTGTATCCAGCTCTTTATGACCCCATTTAGGGTTTTCTTACTGAAGCTGTTTGTCAATTTCTTCTTTAGCTCATTTTACAGATGAAGAAACTGAGGCAAAATAAGTGACTTGCCCAGAGTCACATAGCTAGGAAGTGTCTGAGGTCACATTTGAACCCAGGACCTCCTGACTTCAGGCCTGACTCTCCATCCACTGTGTTACCTAGCTGCCCCCAGGATTCTTTTTACTTTACCATATTGCCTTCCTCTAATTTATTTAGATATGAGGCTATCTCTGTGTCTGAGTGGAGAGCCCATGCCTGGCATTCACGTGGGCACAGTTAATTCTGTTTAGACTTGAAATCTTATCTAATAAATATATTCACAAATTCCAATCTAACATAATGAATTTTGTTTGGTGCTGTTGCTAGGTATCATACTTCTACCTGAATATATATTTTATATACATATATGTATAAACATGTGAAGTGTGGATATGTATGTATGTGTGTATACATATATCAGCTAGGTGGCACTCAGGACTTAGAATCAGAAAGGCTCATCTTCATGAGTTCAAATGTAGTTTGAGACATTTTTTAGCTGTGTGACCCTGGACAAGTCATTTTGCTTCATTTTCCTCATCTATAAAATGAGCTGGAGAAGAAAACGACAAACTGTTCCATGATCTTTGCCAAAAAAAAAAATGGAGTCACAAAAAGTTGGGCATGATTGAAACAATTGAACAGTCATAAATATTACCTGGAATATTAATTATATTTGGATACCTGCTCAATTAAGTATCATTTTATAAAACTGGCTGAATTTTTCTTTAAAAAAAGATAGTGAACATGAATCATGTAACGCTAGAAAACCTGTGTGTAAATTTGTTACTGAACTAAAATAAAGTTTAAAAAATAAAGCCAGAAAAATGTATAACCCAGTGGAATTGCTTGCCAACTCCAGGAAGGGGGAGGGAAATAGGGAGGGAGACAACATGAATCATGTAACCTTGGAAAATTTATGTGGAAATTTGTTACCGGAATAAAATAAAGATATTTTTTTAAAAATAAAACAACAATAACAAAAAGATATTATATTTGAAATTATAGTACTACATCTGTAAGTCACCTTAACTCTTTGTGCCTCTG